>NC_056750.1:788873993-788951493 GCF_019279795.1 Protopterus annectens | reverse complement strand
CACCCAAAGGTGTTGCAGGACCAGCAGACGAGGAGGTCCCAGGGTGAGCCCCAGACATGGTGATGCCCGGTGCCATGGCCAGATGAAGTGGGAGATGTGGGTCCGCTGGGACTGGCCTTCCCAAACCTGCTATGGTGTTTCAATTTTTAAACATGTGTGGGTTAGTAATAGTCAATACATTCCAGGATTAGGTATAACAGCATGCATAGATATTCCCATTAACCCAAAACACCAAATATGGAACAGTTGCATAGCAAACAGTACACATGCATATAGGGAACCACAGTGGCCATTACAACAGCATACAGGTACATTGATGGCAGCATGCCACCAATGTGGGAGTATTTCAACATGGCACATGCATAGAAACAAATTTCAGTATTTATCAAACAATAGGATATATGTCCCAACAGTAGATTTAATTGTACACATACCCATTGAGTTGTGTATTTAGATTATTGTTGCAGATATGGTGGTGGGGGAAAAGATGTCAATTAACAACTTGTATATCCCTGTAGTTCTTATTACTTTCTTAGTTAGTGCTGTAATCTGTACCTTACAGGTATTTTTACACTACCCTATGGCCTTAGTTTGGACAGTGGTATGTTTGTAGACAACTATATACGTGAACTGTGTTTTACCTGCAGTATACACCTCTTACCTGATATACCTGTGGAGGTATTATTTGTTAATACTACCTGACTGTTTCTACGCATATTTCCAGATTCCAGGTTGATGTTATGCACATACCTCTCAATCTCTTATTCCACACACTCTGGGCAAGTCTTGACAACATGCAGGTGAAACTGGGACATATTTTGACTATTACCCTCATAAACCTTTGGTGAGTTGCTACATTGACAGGTTTGTTTTTTATATATTTTCTGAATATTTACAGGTCTGACAGTCAGTTATATGTCATTAAATGCTGCCTAAATGTCACAGATCATCACACTGATTTGCCAGGGGAACAGGTTAACAGGCAGCGGATATGGGCCAATTTTCTGGACATTCTAGACAAATCTGTTCAGTTGAGGGGTATGATTCTGCATACAGCTTACTACCACTCCCAGGATTTGAACCATGGCTGTGTCTGCTAAAAATAAAATAGTGTACATCACAGCTGAGTGTGCTATATAGATATTGCTGTGTATCTCTTCTCTGATTCCTGTCTATAAGTCTCCCATGGTTTTACAATCTGACCTTGTAATTACAATACTCTTATACAGGGTTTCCTAGTCTGTTTTATTATGTAGCACAGTGTGGATGATAGTGATGAGTAATACCTTATTATTCAGATAAACTGCAACACTAGCAATGCCATACAATACCAGACTAAACAGTACCAGTCCAGGATTTCAATCTTTTATTTCTAGGCATAGTTTTTGTATCTGACAGACCTGTGGAGGGAATGTTTGTTAACACTATCTGAATGTTGCCACACATATTACCAGATTCCACATTATTATTATGCACATGCGTCTCACTCTGCTACTGCACACACTCTGGTCATAGCTTCTCAACATGGGTATGGAGATGGCACATACTTTGCATATTACTCTCATAACATCTTGGTGAGTTGCTAGAGTGACAGGTTTGGTCTTACAGGTATATTTCTGACAGTTATGATGTCTGACAATCAGTTGTATGTCATTATTTGCTGCCTAAACATCTGGGACCATCCCACTGATTTGCCAGGTGGACAGGGTGACAGAGGAAACTTAAGCCAATTATCTGAGCTTTCTGACAAAATATCTGTACAGTTGAGGGGTATGATTCTGCATACACCTTACTACCACTTTCAGGATTCCATCCATAGCTGTGTGTTCTAAAAATGCAACAGTTTACGTCCCAGTTGAGTGTGCTATTTGGATTATGTTGCGTATCTTTTCACTGTTTTCTTTCTAAGTCTCCCTCAGTTGTACAATCTGACCTTGTGATTACAACAGTCTTATACAGACATTCCTACACATTTTATTTATGTAGCACAATGTGGGTAACAGTGCTTAATACAACAGTACTATTAAGAGAATGCAACACTACAGTACCATATGATACCAGAGTAAACACGAGCTGTCCAGGACTGGATGGTTTTGAAAATGCTAAGCTATGGGCAAACATGCTTACCTAAGGCTGGCATTGCTTACAGGGACATACCAATGGGCAAATCTATTTAGCTGGGCTATGCATTGCTTACACCTAGTAAGCAGAGGTGTGCAATGCTTAGTATTGTTTATTTTTAAATTTGCAAACTATTTGCTGTTTGGCATTGATTTATCATTCATTACATGCTATTTATTTGTTTGGTATCCATGATTCATGTGTACGTACACTGTATGGAGTACTTGTGTTTATTGGAGGATTTCACCACTTTATTACAATGACACCTCACATCTGGATTTAATGCAGTACTCCAGTTCACATATATATGTTATGTGGTAGGTTATATAACATAAAACTCTTTATAGATTCCTTTCACATGAAAATTGTGATTTTGCTATAGTGAGGATCTTCCCCAGAGCATGTATTTAGGTTTCAAGTTATAGATACGGTGCAGGAAAGTCTCAGGGGAGGTGATATTAGAAATGAAACAGAGTGTTTAGAAAGCAAATGGATTATCAGATTAAGAGCAGATACAGGGTCAGGACTTAATGATAAAGTACCATTGAAACCAATGTTGAAAGCATGTCCTCTTTTTAAATAAGATGGGAATTTTAATAAACTCCCATTCAACCCCCCACCTTTTATACACATTCACTTTTTATACATGTTTACTATTAGTACTGCATATATTTAAAATGTTATCTCTTTAAGAGTTTTATTAGGATGTCATGATTTCACTTTGTTATTTAATGGGCATTGAATTAGATATATTTTATGCATCTGATGAAGCAGTTGTAATATTGTAAAAGTGTTTATGCCTTTGCCTGTGCCTGTTTTCTGAATAAACTGTTGCTGGTTTTATGATAGTCTGGTGTTGCTTCATCTTACTTTTGCTTGTTGGATTTATTTTTTTGGTTTGAGAAGCATTTATTCAGCACACACTGGTATTATTGGACTTTTACAAAAATAAATCAGTGTTCAACTTTTTTTTACTTTAATAGTGCCAGCAAGCAGCTCTTTTTCATCTTTCTTTTCAACAGTGTGCAGATTTTTTTATAGACACATGTTCCTTTTACTTCTCTATAAACATAAATATTTCCTCCACAACATCTGTGCTTCTTCTTGTGCTTATAGCCTCAGCTAGTACCTGAGGTTTCTGTTTAACCTGTAACATGCTTCCTGTCCATCTCATGACTTTCCTTCTCACCACCTTTGCTGTTAAAATTATTTCACACTGTATATTTCATTTTTGCTGTTTAATCGATACTCGTATCTAATATACTTGACTTTTTAACTCTGTACTTGTGATTTCACTCTCTCTGCATACATACATAGACTTGATACAAGAAAGTCTACTTTTCTTGAGGCCACTCCTAATTTGATCATTTCTTATACCAAAAACTATTATATCTCTTATTAATTAACATCCAGCAAACTAAAGTAAAGGCCTTTGTTTCAAATATTTATATTGTCTGTGGGGTCTTATGGTTTTGAAAAGAAAAAAAAGGCAGATAAGTGGTTGAGATTTTAGGCTTGCAGGAATTCCTGAACTACTCTTAAAATGCTGCTATTTTATATTTCTCTTCTTCAGGAAAGGCAGAAGTGTTACATACACAAAGTATTTTTCACAACAACTTACACAAATGGAAACAGTATTGTTTCATTCTTCATGACTGTTCTACTTGCAGTGAAGAATAAACTGAATTTCTGGCTCTAAATCTAGTCTTCTACTAAATTTCTTTGGTATGAGAGAATTCTTGATTGTTGCATTTACAGTATATTGTCTTTATACCAGAAAAAATATCCTTCTGTACTTCTAAATACTTTAAACTCAAAAGTGAATATAGTTTTCCCTTCTAAAACTGCATTATGTCAATCCTGATGCCATGTAATATCTGTATGTTTTATCAGAATTCTCCATAAACAGCTCAGATACATTTATTCTATCTTCCTGGCCTCCACTGTCCAGCTACTTTGTGATAGCGTGTTCATCGGACTTCCCCCTAAAACATACTGTAAAATCAGCCAGTGTTTGTCCTGACCTAGTAGTTAAACTGAACGATCCTTGCTACAAACAGCAAGCAGCATATTGCCATCATAAGTGTTTAAGCAAAACTGCCCCCTAAAACTTATTGTAAAATCAGCCAGTGTTTGTCCTGACCTAGCAGTTAAACTGAACGATCCCTGCTACAAACGGCAATCGGTATATTGCCACCATATGCTTTTAAGCAAAGTATGTAAATGCTATTGTTTATTACTGGTCTTAACTAAACCATTAAGCCGAAGAAAAAAGTCCAATGTTAAGAAACTTCTTTATTAAAACAACAAAGCTTTCGGGTCTACACCGTTTCTCAATGTGAATATAATACACATGTTTTAACTCAGTTTAAATAAGAGCAAATCACATCATGTGACTACAGCCAGCTCATCACATGAGTGCCATTTAAAACAACAGTCACCTATAATATATAAAAAACTTTATATATATATATATATATATATATATATATATAAATACCAAAGTTTACTTTGTTGCAATTTAACCAACACAGGTTTAATGCTCACAGCAGTATTAAGGCCAGGTGTGATATCAGCTCCTAGTCTCAATATCCAGCTATACTCCTTGTTCTCTAGTAAATTATTTATATCACCCTCCCTGATGTCTTTGTCCACCATTTCTATAACCTTAAACTTAAAAATATGATCAATATGCATATATATATAATATGTCTGCATAATGCTTTCCTATCATTCACTCTCCTAATATCTGATTTGTGTTCTATGATGCATTCCTTATGTTTCCTTGTGGTCTTGCCTACATAAAAGGATGGGCATTGACCATAGGTTACCAGGTAGACCACATTCAAACTATTACAGTTTGCTGTCACTTTGAATATATACTTTTTGCCTGTCAAGATGTGTATAAAAAATTCGCTATCCTTCCCAGAAATATCACTACAGCAGCTGCATCCCATACAACCAAAAGTACCTATCCTCAATTCTTGACGTCTTTTGAGCAGGGGTTTAAAATCCTTATAACATAATTTACTTTTTAAATTTCTCATATTTCTATAAGAAAAAAATGGTTTCTCATCTAAAATATTTTTGAGTTCAGGTGAAGCCATCAGAATCATCCAGTTTTTCTCTATGACCTTCTTAACCGCTTGTGTCCTCACATTATAAGTTGTAACATATCTGACCTTATCCTTATCAAGGACAGGTCTTCTAGGTGAACTTATCTGGTATTGATTAATACTAAAGATTGGCCTCAACGATGTGTCCCTATTACCTTTTACTTCATCACTAATCTGCATAATTTGCCCTTCATCATATCCACTATCCAAAAAGTCTAATTTCATATCTTCCAGCTGTTCAAGAAATACATGCTCCTCTGTGTTTAACCTACTAGCTCTACGAAATTGTGCCCTCATTGTTCCATTAAATACATGGGGGGGGGGCATGCATGCCGTGTCTATCTTGGTATCTCCTAGCATGTACTTCCTTTTTATATACACTGGTCTCTATATTACCTTCTTTTACCACTATACAAACATCTTGGAATACAATATTACTCCTGGAAGATTCTGTTTTAAATCTTAAAAATTCAGTTGTACCATTCAGATAGTCCACATAGCTATTTAATTCTTCACTTGTGCCTTTCCAAATAATAAAACAATCATCCACAAAACACTGATACAAGCAAACTTTTTTGTTAAAGACATGCATATCACTGCATACATATTTACTCTCCCACTGATGGAGTACAAGATTGACATAGGTATTTGTGACAGATGTACCCATCGCCACCCCTATTAATTGTAAATAGGGTTCACTGTTAAACAAAAATGCATTTTTAGTTAAAATCAAATCAAGAAGCAAACATATATTTTCTATACCTCTGGAAGACATTGCCTGCTTACTATTCAAAAGTCCCTTATAGCATCAATGCCATATTCATTACAAATCACAGTGAAGAGTGACATTATGTCCAAAGTTACAAAAAGGTATTTACCCTCTATAAGATCTACACAATCTATAGTATTAAACCATACCCACAATCTTTTAATGAAATCTGTAGTATCTTTAAGTACACATGGGCGGTCTATAAAGAAATGGCCCAATTTTTTCTGCAGATATATTGAAATGGCTTCTGTCACTCACCATTTGCCAGATACTACTGGCCTCATGGGTGGATTGATGAGTGACTTATGTACCTTTGGTAAGCCATAAAACTGTGGTATTCTAGGACAGGGCACTGTAACCCAAGTAACCTGACAAAACTCCACAAACTTTTAAATGACAAAAAGAAAAGCAATACGGCTCACATGCATACCAGAACTTTTTATTGAGTGCTTTCATCTGCTTTACAGCTTGACTTCCTCAGAATACAATCCACTTTAACTTTATTTCTATTTAAATACACACTCAATCACATGTCCTTAATTGACACTCAATTGATTCCTTAAAAACATATAAACATCTAAAAATATATTGAGATATCTAAACAAAGTATGTTAAAAAAAATGAAAATGTATACACACTCATGTGAGCAAATCTTATACCAAGGAAAGGGAGGCTTGTATAAAATTAAACATTTTGTAACTTATAAACAATGTTTTAACTAATAATATTCAAATCTATTTGCCTCTAAAGCTCACTTGAAATGTTAACAGTCTGGTAGAATGGGCTAGTTGAAATTAGTAAAGCCTAATACTAAGACTTGAAGACAAAACTAGTTTATACATGTTAACGTTTTATACCAAAAAATACACACATTATATATGAAAATCTGCCTTCAGCTTTAAATAGCTGGAAATAAAAACAGTTTCATTAAGCCCTGGGGGGTTTGTGGCATTACATTTAAGCTGCCACATTAATTCTCTATATTCTAAGTAGGTATTCAATGGACCCCCCCCCCCAATCTCTGTGTTGCACTTGTTCAAGGGCACTAAATTTAAATGTGTGTCCAGGAAATCTTTGACATGCTTGCTTAATGCATTTTTAAGTTTCCTGTTACCCTGTTCTATGATTTTCTATGTAAGTACTCAGGATTGTCACACTCGAGGGTGTTAATGTTTCAAACTGTCATGGACATTATACTTAAAAACAACTTCATTTTGTTTGAAGGACATTATTTCAAACAAAAAGTGGGTGTAGCTATGGGTGCGTCTTGCGCTCCCTTATTTGCCAATGTTGTCCTGACCGAATGGGAAACTACTAAGGTATTCACCTCTGAGTTGTAAAGGTATTGCTCATTTTATGGGCGTTACCTAGATGACATACTTATTCTGTGGTGAGGGACCCAAGTTGTATTGGAAAAGTTCTTTGAGTTTTTAAATGAAAGTACTAGGTTTTTACAGTTCACCATGGAAACCAACAAAAATTCTATACATTTTCTGGATATAACTTTTTCCAAAGATAAAATCAAACAAAAGTTCACCTCCACATTGTATAGAAAGCCAACCTACCACAACACATTACTTCATTTTTCTAGTGCCCATCCAATACACCAAAAGAGATCATTGGTCAAAGGCCAAGGAGTTAAGTTGGCGAGGATGGTGAGTGATGAAGAAAATTTCATTAAAGAAATCAAAACTTTGAAAAATATGTTGTCAGCGAGGGGATATCCGCCTCACATTCATAAACCTGTATTACAGGAAGTTATAACAAAAAGGAAGGAAGGTCACTTTGTACCTTTGCTGGGAGGAACACACACTAGTAACATCAGTGGAATTATTGATTCATTGATCCCAAAAGATGTAGAGGTACATCAACATCCTATGATACTTACTTTTACACCCCATTTTGGTACGATTAAAGATATATTACAACAAAACTGGGTATTGTTTGATATTAAACACCACTATAAAGAAAAATTAGGTGACTATCCTATAGTGGTGTACAAAAAGGATAGATCTTTTAAAAATTGCTTGAAACAAACTTTAGGACTGATAGAAAAGGAAAAATGGGTAAATGTGGGCATTGTAATCAATGCCCTCATATTTTGGAGAATGAGTTTCTATACATAAGGGGTCTTGGAAAAGTAACTCAAAAACATAGGCTTAACTGTTTGAGTAAACAGTTAGTTTATATTGAGATTTGTCAGAATTGCTATTGTTTTTATATTGGGAAAACAATCAATAGTTTCAATAAGCGGATTTATCAACACCTATATGACATCCAGAAAGTTAATCTAAAAAATGCATTAAGCAAGCATGTCAAAGATTTTCCTGGACACACATTTAAATTTAGTGCCCTTGAACAAGTGCAACACAGAGATGGGGGGGGGGGGGTCCATTGAATACCTACTTAGAATATAGAGAATTAATGTGGCAGCTTAAATGTAATGCCACAAACCCCCCAGGGCTTAATGAAACTGTTTCTATTTCCAGCTATTTAAAGCTGAAGGCAGATTTTCATATATAATGTGTGTATTTTTTGGTATAAAACGTTAACATGTATAAACTAGTTTTGTCTTCAAGTCTTAGTATTAGGCTTTACTAATTTCAACTAGCCCATTCTACCAGACTGTTAACATTTCAAGTGAGCTTTAGAGGCAAATAGATTTGAATATTATTAGTTAAAACATTGTTTATAGGTTACAAAATGTTTAATTTTATACAAGTCTCCCTTCCTTGTATAAGATTTACTCAAATGAGTGTGTCTGTATATACATTTTCATTTTCTTTTAACATATTTTGTTTAGATATCTCAACATATTTTTAGATGTTTGTATGTTCTTAAGGAATCAATTAAGTGTCAATTAAGGACATGTGATTGAGTGTGTATTTAAATAGAAATGAAGTTACAGGGCACTGTAAAGTAATTAAACAGGTCTATATTTATGTCACCACTAAGTTGTAAATCATAGACAGCCATGTTGACATCAGTAATACATTTTTTAACATCTAAGAATGTTATCTTTCTAAAAGTATTTATGTTCCCTAATAGCATATCTATAGAATGGATGTAATCAGTCCTATTCATAAGTACCACGGCACCACCTTATCAGCTTGCTTAATTACTATATTCCCATCTTGTTCCAAATTTTCAGTGCTAGATGTTCATCATATGTTAAATTATATTTCCTTTTTTCCTAATTTCAACTTCACAAATGTCATGGAATGCTGTAACAACAGGCATACTCATAGGTATATATGTACTTCTACTTTTACATTCTAACTGCTGCCCTGCATGAACATCTTTAAACAATCCTTTCAGAGTTACAGATCTTGAAAAAAACTTTAGGTCCGTTAAAGCAGCTACCAAATCATCGGTAGCTGTAGGAATAAAATTTAAACCTTTCCGTAACAAGGAAAGAGCAGGTGCTGTTAAAACAGCATTTGATAGATTGACAGTGCCTTCTATCAATGCTGTGTAAGCTTGTCCTGACCCATGGGGCTGTCATTCTTCCATTTCAGTCCATTTGGGACATGCCTCTGTGTGGAACGCCCCCGTGAGGTGCTCCAGTCCTGTATTTTCTCTGGCTGTTCCAGCTGAAAATGCCGCTGTGCCCCACTTGCTGTAAGGTTCAGGATCATTTGGTGCCCTTTTTTATTTTTATTTCCAACCACTTCCACCACGCCACTCTGTGTACTGATGCTTCCTTCTGCAGCCATGTTCATTACCAGTTCCACAGAGCTAAGGGGAGTGTCCAACATCTGTGCGGCCAATTGCACAGCCATATTCATTGTAGATGGCTGCTGATTTGCCGCCTTAGTGCTCCTTGATTATGTGAACTCATCTAAATCATACAGAGAGTTCTGTTTAGCATAACTTGCTTTTTCAGTATTTAAACGCTTGTGTGAAGCCCGTGCCCTGGCCCAGCAATCAAGGAGCCTCAATCCTCATCACTAACACCAGAGAGGGCATCTCATATATGAAAAAAGGATAACAAATATACACAGTAAAGTGCAATTTCCCTTAAGAGCACACAGAGATCACAGTCAGTCTGGGGCTGGTCGCTCCCTTGCTCTCCAGGTCTCCAATAAGACTCCTCACTGGCACAGCTATAGGGTCCAGATCTCAGCCAGCTGGGCAAGCTAAAATCTCCAGCATTCTGTCTGTCCAATCAGTGCTTCATGTCCCTGCCCAAGTAGCTGATGCACACACACACACACACACACACACACACACACACACACACACACACACACACACACTTTGACATAAGAGTTTATACAACCACACAGACACTTCTGGGGAAGGCTGGCACAGGTTTTCCAGCTGTACCCCTTTTACACAGACTATACAGTAGTACCACTGGCCACCACCCAGCTAATATTTATCAGCTACTCAGAGGACCTTAAAAGGGTGTCCAATTATTACTGTGCAATATTATTATCCAATTGGTTATATAATTAAACAGTCAAGACTTACTGGAGTGACTTGGTCAGTAAACTCTATAAATATGCAATGTACTCTAGAGCTTAAATTATCTCTACACAAAACAGCCACAGTTGAAATGTTTTAAAATATTTAATAATAAATAATTAAAATCACATGACAATACTTTCTACTACACAGTGCTAGTCAAGAGTTCAGAGATCACACAGAAATACTTCAAATAATTCAGTAGTACAATTCTGACATCACAGAAAAATACTTAGTCTAATCTTTCAATTTTCTAGCTATTTCTAAAAAGAAAACACAAGTCTAAGATAACTTAGATAAGAAACAGGCAGAGTACTGATGAGTTAGATGGTCAAGACAAAATGCGTAATAATCTCTGGTTCTCTCTGTTTAAATTGAAATGGCAGTCCTTGTTCCCATTACATCATTTCTTTTTACACTTTCCTGGTGTTCCCAGGCTAATAGATACTACATAATTGTTATCTTCTGCCTGCAGGAAACTACAGCCATAAAAGACATTCCACATGTAAACTCTAGTAATTATTCCTTAAGTTAAAACAATAGGCAGGATGCTTCACTCCAGACTCATCGACTAAAAATTCTAACTTCAGAGGGACATACATGAAATAATTTTAACTTCAAATGAAAGAGAAGAAATGCTTGACTTAGCTTTCTTTACAGTAGAGGGCAATGTTGCTACATTGTTTTAAGTTCAACATTTCACAGCATATTATTTCATTTAAGAAAACAAGCTTGTATTTCAACATTTCACAGTATTTCCTTTCAATTAAGAAAACAAGTCTGTAGTTCAACATACATATTTACAAATAATAGAATTATCTATAAAATTCTATCTGGCTAGGCTGGCAGCCTTCACAGCTCAGTTTTCAGCCAAGAAAAAATATGGCCCTTTTGAAAGTCATTGATATCTCTAAGGCGCTTACGTTTTTTAACAGCTTTAAGCTTGTCATCCAACTGCTGCAGTCTATCCAAAATTTTTTGGTAAATCACAAGCATGTCAGGGAAACAAGTCATTTCTATTATATTATTTTCAAGACCCATAATTTCTTCTTTTAGCTCACTCTCTACTTTTAGAAGAAAGTCATGCATAAGGGTCATATAGTCCAAACCTAGTTTTAAATTTAACTGTTGTCAGTGTTTCAAGAGTTCTGGATAAACATTTCCATAGGTAGGCATTTTTAAAATTCATAAGCCATGTGGGACAATTCCCAAGTCCAAATATCCCAAAAAACTCATACGCTGCCATTGAAAGTGCGTAAATGATCCCACTTTCCTTTCCAACATTTCTAACAGCTTACCAAAGTCCTCTGTAGCTCGCATAGGTATCTCAGTGCCTGTAGAGACATCAGACACCAAACACGAGTGGATTGTCTTCCTTACATAAAAGAGTTTTCACTGAGCAAGTATTCTCCATTGTACTTTCCTTAAGGCTGGCTGTATATGCTCTCACAATGTTCTCAACGATTACAGCAACTATCCACAAAAAAGTCTGACAAGACAGACCAAGGTAATTGTTATAAAACTGGAATAAAACTCCAGTAGGCTGAAGAAAAAAGTCCAAAGTTAAGAAACTTCTTTATTGAAACAACAAAGCTTTTGGGTCTACATCCTTTCTCAATGTGAATATAAAACACATGTATTAACTCATATGATGAAGAGCAAATTATGCAAATTAGTGAAGAAGTAAAAGGTAATAGGGCCACATCGTTGAGGCCAATCTTTAGTATTAATCAACACCAGATAAGTCCACCTAGAAGACCTGTCCTTGATAAGGATAAGGTCAGATATGTTACAACTTATAATGTGAGGACACAAATGGTTAAGGAAGTCATAGAGAAAAACTGGATGATTTTGATGGCTTCAGCTGAACTCAAAAATATTTTAGATGAGAAACCTTTTTTGTTCTTATAGAAATCTGAGAAATTGAAAAAGTAAATTCTGTTATAAGGATTTTAAACCCCTACTCAAAAGATGTCAAGAAATGAGGATAGGTACTTTTGGTTATATGGGATGCAGTTGTTGTAGTGATATTTCTGGGAAGGATAGTGACTTTTTTATACACCCCTTGACAGGCAAAAAGTATATATTCAAAGTGACAGCAAACTGTAATTGTTTGAATGTGGTCTACCTGGCAACCTGTGGTCAATGCCCATCCTTTTATGTAGGCAAGACCACAAGAAAACTTAAGGAACGCATCATAGAACACATATCAGATATTAGGAGAGTGAATGATAGGAACGCATTATGTAGACATATTATGTGTACGAATATCGATCATATTTTTAAGTTTAGGGTTATAGAAATGGTGGACAAAGACATGGGGGGTGATATAAATAATTTAATAGAGAACAAGGAATATAGCTAGATATTGAAACTAGGAGCTGATATCACACCTGGCCTTAATACTGCTGTGAGCATTAACCTGTGTTGGTTAAATTGCAACAAAGTAAACTTTAATGTTTATATTTTTTTATATGTTATAGGTGACTGCTGTTTTAAATGGCACTCATGATGAGCTGGCTGTAGTCACATGATGTGATTTGCTCTTATTTAAACTGAGTGTTTCATATTCACATTGAGAAAGGGTGTAGACCCGAAAGCTTTGTTGTTTTAATAAAGAAGTATCTTAACGTTGGACTTTTTTCTTCAGCCTCTTGGAGTTTTATTCCAGTTTTATAGCAATTACCTTGTTCTGCCTTAACTAAACCAAAACAGCTAAAATAAATTCCTGTACACCCAGAAAACTGTAGGTGAGCACACTATCATAAACTTTATACATCAAACTCTCTCCCTATCAATGTCCTTACAACAGTTGTTTGTAATTTAAAAGTACTGTTTCTGGCATACCCTCTTCTGCATTTACCTCTTCCACAATTACTATAGACCCTAGCAAAAGGAGAGTTAAATAACATAGTTTTCTTTTTTCTGTATATAATGCTTTAACTAGATTAACATAGTTTTTCCCCATTGTTTTGAGTTCATACTTACTGATTAGCTCTGCAGACTCCTTGTTATTTTGTGTAGCCTACCCACCCCCATTCTACTACCTCACATCCTGTCTAAACCTATAGAAGCTCCTTAGAATCCAAGGTGCCATTTTCAAATCATTTACTCTATCTACCTGGCCTCCCCTGACCCACGGCTTTGTGACAGCATGCTCATCGGGTAAGTCACAGCATTACAAATGTGGACCTGTAGAATTCTATCCTTTGTATTTCACTTTTGAATGAAAATGCCTTTACTGCAGCAATGTATGAGTAGAAGTAAGTGTACTGTGGCTAGTGATGATTAGAATGTAGCAAGCTATGTCTGTTTCTGCTTGTACTCTCTCACTGCATTGCAAAGTCTGTTACACTGAATCCAACTGAAATCTTATACTGTTGAATGTTGCAAAATATGTCCTGCTCCTACTGAATATAGTAACTTGTTGTGTAGAGTTATATTGAAATGTTACTATACACCTTTGATGCTGTTTTGTTGTTTTAAACTTCTGACATTATAAGTAGCTATTAGCTTCTTTTAGCACTTTATATAAGCCTGAATTACCGTGCATATATATTGAAGGAGAACAATTAGTAAAACTGTTATATGTAGGGTCTCTGTGTTTAAATGCATGCTCAAACCTGACTCATATACATCTAAGATATAGACTATTGTTTTTGCCCATATCTGTTCAAACCAAGTAAAAGAGTCCAGTACCCATACAGTAATATAAGAGAAATATTACTTGTAAGAGTAAACTGCCGATGTTGCTTAGCTTTCTTTATATTGTTCTACAAATTACACCAGGTAACACGGTCTGGCAGTTTAATTCAATACTGCAGTCTCTTATAACCTCTCTTACCTTGTTTTTCCTTTTTTTCTCTTCTTTTTCTCCTATACTGCCCCCTAAAACTTATAGTGTTCATCCTGACCTAGCAGTTAAACTGAACAATCCCTGCTATAAACGGCAATCAGCATATTGCTACCATAAGTAAGTTTTTAAGCAAAGTATGTAAATGCTACTGTTTATTAGTGGTCTTAACTAAACCAAAACAGCTAAAATAAATTCCTGCACACCCAGAAAAGTGTAGGTGAACACATTACTACAGACATTGCCGATTTTTCACCCTTCGGCTGGCACTTCATCCTCTCCCTATCAATGTCCTTACAACAGTTGTTTGTAATTTAAAAGTACTGTTTCTGGCATACCCTCTTCTGCATTAACCTGTTCCACAATTACTATAGACCCTAGCAAAAGGAGAGTTAAATAACATTATGGTTTTCTTTTTTCTGTATATAATGCTTTAACTAGATTAACAGAGTTTTTCTCCCTCTGTTTTGAATTTGTACTTACTGATTGGCTCTGCATATTCCTTTTTTTCTGGTGTAGCCCCGCTCTGTTCACCCTCACTGCACTCAGGCTCACTTTGCTCCCATCCCACCTGAATTCCCACCCACCCCCCTTATCACTTCCTTTATACATTCCTCTACTTCACCCAGCCTTAAACTCCTCCCCTTCCAATGCCTCATAATACCTGCCACATCTTACTCTTAAGTTCCTTAATTCCTATCACAGCTGTTTCCCCCTCCACCTATCATAATACTTCTCATCCCACTACCATCCACCAACTCCATTCAAACTCTGAACTCAGTTACTCTCCTCTCAGAGTTTTAATTTGTTTATCTTTAAAACCTTTCTTCCCCTCTATGATGACACTATATTTTTTCTAGCCAGCTCCTACCTCCACTATTCCTCCTATACACTATTACATCTCTTACCACACTCTTAATCTCCTCCCATAATGTCCCCACCAACCCTCACTCATACACCCCCCTACCCTCAGCAACCCATATCCATCTTAGCATCTATCCTTCCAATGAATATACTATTCCTTAAAATAAAAATCCCTCCCTCCTACCTTCTTACATCTAAGAATAAGTCAAAGTACCTCAACTACCACCCACTAAAAATTAAGTCATACTATTTTCCAAGGACCTTGCTCCTATCAGGCAACATACATCCCAACCCTGGTCCTACTACCACCTTTACCACCCTAGCAAACACCACCCCTAATGCCAGCCAAATATCTATATCACCTAAACAAGTTTCTTTCTATTCTATCAATACTCGAAGTGTTCTGAACAAACTACGCCAGTTTCATGCTTGAGTATGTCATCATACCCCCTAAAATCAAGATAAAGATATTCTCTCTCCAGGTTACAGCATACTTTGTCAAGACTGCTTAAAAAAATGTGGAGGTGTTGCCATACTTTGCTCAAATAACTTCACTCTTTCCTATCCTAAGAAACCAGTCCCCTCCTTTACACCCCCAGAGATATTGGTAGCAAACCTAAAACTTAATGACTATACTATCATAACAGTAGTAGTCATATACATGCTACCAGGTGATAACATTCCCCTACTGGAAAATATACTTTCATATCACGTTCGATTCTCGGCTGGAGTGCGGGGAGTGCCTTCTGTGTGGAGTCTGCATGTCCTCCCCGTGGTTGGGTGGGCATTCGAAAGACATGCATAAATGGGCGTGTTTTCATTGAAGGTTGGATGTCGAGCTGGCACCTCGGTGTTTGTGAAAATCTACTGCCAATCATTAGCAGACCGGAGTTCCGCTGTGGCGACCCCTAACCGGGAAAAGCCGAAAGACAAACAACAACATCTCTCCCAAAATATCCCTAATGAAACCATCCTTCTTGGTGACGTAAACATTAATTGGTTGAACCTCTGCACTCCAAACTCTCCCCAGCATATAAATCTCTATGGATTTACACAACTAATCTCTCAACCTACCCATACAAATAACTCTCATTCCTCTAGCTCCCTGATAGACTGGATACTGGTTTCTAATCCCAACAAATACCATAATCCTGAAACACTACCAGACTCCCTGAGTGGCCACTCTCCTATAAAAGTGCTCAGATATACAACTCATCTCTCTAAACCACATCGGCTTATCACCTGTCACAAACTTTCCAATTTTAACCCTGATATGTTTAATAACCTACTCTCTAGAAATAACTGGAATTTCCTTAAAGAGCTCCCACTAGATGATACAGTAAAAGCCTTCACCTCAACTTTCATTGGCATCTTAAATTCTCTAGCTCCACCCAGAAAGGTACGGACAAAAACAAAAAAATCTCACCATGGCTATCTAAACACACCCATACCCTTATGAAAACCAGAGATAGGGCTTAGAAATTATGGAGACATTTCAAACTTCCAGCAGATTTGCAAAAGTATAAAGAACTTAGAAATCTAACAAAAAAATCTCATCAACAAAGACAAAAAAGATTTCTACTGTAACCCTCCAACAACTTTAAAATCTGATCCAAAGAAATTCTGGAATGCTATAAACCAGATCCTACATCATGGCAACACAACCTCACCAAACCCTTGTCCTGACAAGTCTCCAGAAGAAACTGCTAACACATTTAACACCTATTTCATTGAATCCATGTCCAAACTATTTAAACCGACTCCTCTAACGGTCATACTTCTAAGCTCCTCCAACTACTAACACTGAAAACGCCTTTACTTTACAACCCATTCCCACCAACTACATCAAAACTCTACTCTCTAAGCTCAAATCATGTTCAGTACCTGCAGACAATATCCCTTCATATTTTCTCCATATTGCTGCAAACTCCCTTGCCATAAATGTATCTATCCTAATAAAGCGCTCCATCTCTGAATCTAAAGTTCCATCTATCTGGAAACAATTCTTCACTCTACCTATACACAAAGGAGGTAACTCCACAGAAATCTCTAATTTCAGACCAATTTCTATCCTCTCTTCTCTCCCAGAACTCCTCAGAAAAATGCATACATAAGCAAGATATGCATTATCTCACACTGGGTAATTTGCTGACCCCTACACAGCATGGTTTCCTTCCTAAGCATAGACTACCACTGCCCTACTATCCTTGCTCAACACTATATCTCTAGCTAAGGATAATCATAAACTCATATCTTGCCTATTCCTTGACCTATCAAAAACTTTTGATACTCTCTCTCTTTGCTACAAGACAAACTCACAGATCTCAACTTCTCCCCCAGCACTATCTCTTGATTTTCTAGCTACCTCACTGATAGGCAGCAATCAGTGAGATGGGACTCTACATTATCTACCCCCCTTCCAGTAAGAACAGGTGTCCCCCAAGGATCCATACTAGGACCTTTACTTTTTAATATTTTTACCAACTCATTTTAATCTTCAGTCTGTCATTGTCCAATATGCAGATGACTCCACAGTCATCACAATTGGTAACTCACCCTCCAAACTCCTAACTACTAATCAGACATCCTTTAACTCTGTAGAGACATGGCACACAAATAACCAACGAATTCTCAACCCTAAGAAAACAAAATTGCTACTCTTTGTACCTAAATCTGTCAACCACATCAAACCTACTTTTTCCATCACTACTTGGCATTACCATTGATGACCAACACAAATGTGATCCACACATTAACAATTGCATCAGAAAAACCCACCAGAAACTAGAACTTCTGTATAGGAATAACAAATTCCTCAACCCTGAAGCTAGGGTTACTCTCTCTCATGTCTACCTACTACAATGCTTAACCTACTCTTCCCAAATACTAACAAATCTAAACTTCTCCCTACTTACCAAACTAGAATCAACCTATCACAAGATAGCCAGATTTGCAGCTCAGCATACATATACATCCCACCACTGTCTTTCCCTAAAATACCTGAACTGGCTCAAATTTCCACACCTGTTGCTCCAAACTCAGCGCTAGATGATACATACTATCCTAAAGCAGCCCACTTTTTGCCAGCACTATCATTCCTCATCTCCATCTACTCCCCTATCAGACAACTCCGAAGTGCAAACCAAGATCTATTAATTGTATATAAATCGAATTCCAAGACAGGGTGCAACTTATACAGCTACCACCCCTCCATTGCATGGAATAAACTCCCACTAGAAATAAGGAAGCTCACACATGGTGAACAATTTAAACTAGCCGCCAAAGACTACTTCAAAAAACTCTGGACGTGCAACTCATTAATCCTCCCTGACCATAACCAACCAAACTGGTCTTCTTTACCTATTCACATTCTGTTTCTCTCTATACAACTCACAAAACTTTTCTTTATTCTTCTTATTTAACGCTAGACTGCCTAATTTTTTACAAACATTAACATTTTTTGTTTCTTATGATAAAATTGTTATTCTACTTAAGTTTATATTATTGTATAATTCTAGCAACTATTGAATGTGATTTGTAACTAATTGAATATTACTCTAGTAATTCTTGTATGTTCTGGAGCTTTTCCCCCTGAGCCTCTGCTGAAAAAGGGCTTTAGCTCAGTTGGACACTCTCGGTCAACAAATGTAAAATAAATAAATACTATGGATAGCCTTCTAGCTCCTATGAGATATTTATTCAGGCTGTTTCCAGAAAGTGTACTATGTGACTTGCAACTTTCTGCAGTTGGACATTAGCTTTTTTAAAGCTATATACTCCATATTATGTATTTGGTTTAGTTCGGAAAGAAATATGTCATGCTCCAAGTTAGAAATAAATGATTATTGATAACATATCACAAAAACAGAGAAAAAAACATTAACTAAAGGAAGTTCTTCTTGACCAGTATATGGAACTTCGCATGATACTACATCGTCCTTCACAAAACATGCCACTCTATATACCAGTTACATGAGTTCTCGCAGTGCAACATACTTTATATTCTGGAAATGATTGGGTTCTTGATGGTCTGTCAAGCCACATGTTATATATAGAAATGAGTCTACTTTGAAATCCCAATGCCTGTATAACCAATGGTCTTTTACACAAGAAGGAAATAGAGGAAGATGAAATACCCAAACAGCAAAATGTTGCCAGGGTAAGTAAACACTTAGCCAACATGCCCTTTTTTCCATTGTAGTACAATACAGTAGTTGGTATATATATATATATATATATATATATATATATATATATATATATATATATATAGTTGGAGGGTATATGGAAGTGCAACCCCCCCACATTGGGGGTGTAGTGGACATAGCCCCCTACCTAGGTGGGTTTTACTTACCTCATTGTATGTTTTCTTTACATTTGGGCAAGTGTTTCCTTAGTATGGGAAAATTTTGCTGTTTGAGTATTTCATCTTTCGCTATTTTCATCTCACATAAATGAATGTTGGTTACATGGGTGTTGGGATTTCGAAGTAGATCCATAGAAATAACTACAAAACAGGATTACCTCTAGATGAGATGTGACTTTTATAGACAGTCCATGGGTGAAACATATTATTGGCTCAGAATCAAAGGGCAAAGTAATAGAAGTAACGCTCTAAAACTGAAAGGTTTGCTACTTGCATTGAAAATATCTTAAGTTGATACATCTCTTATTTATCACAAAGCATGATGAGAAACTCAAAGGATAATAGACAATGAGCATCATAAAGAAATATCTATTTACATAAAGTGTTAAGTGCAGGCAATGGACTAAACATGGAGATGAAGGGAAAAAACATGGAGGAGACTCCAGGAACAACAGCATGTGCACTTAGCCTAGAATAAACCTACGAATAAAATAGTAAAGTTGTAGATCAGTATAAAACAAGCAGGGAACTATGTGCCTTGGATATGAACAGTAGCACTGATGTTGTGTCATGTTCTGCCTTTGAACCACATTCTTGTTCTCCTTATGAAATGCCAATGAGTTTGACCTGGCTGACCTAAATCCATTTCTGATTCTGCAGTACTTAATACGGTATAATATTTTCTTCTGTCATCTTATTCATTAGCACAGCTTTCCCACCATATTGACAGGCATTCCTCTGTTCACAGTCTAAAATCTGTTACAACAAAGTTACTTTCAAATGATATATATCAAAACATTTTATAAAATAGCTGAAGACTTCAGTAATTATCTAATTTCTCTACATAGTATTATCATTTACATTGCATTATGTGTATAAAAATGTTATGGGAAGGAAATGGGTTTAGATGAAAAAAAAAATAATATATATATATATATATATATATATATATATATATATATATATATATATATCTGTTTCTAATACTGCATCTAATTATTTTACCCAGAATTCTCACAGCAAAACCAAAGTGAATTAACTCTGTTTATTCTCACAATGCAGACTTAAATTGACTTTATGGCCAGTTCAAGAGGCATTTATCAAAGGCAAACCAAAAGAATTTGCTGCCATTTAAAGAAACATCTTTTCCAGGTCTCATTTGAACATTATGTTCTGCTGAGATTTTCCCTTCAATAACCTTTAATAACTGGAGTTTGAAAATGCAATTACTGTGCCAGAGCACACATTATTCTACAATCTCTGACAGACCTTGAGATCGCTGGGCAAATATTATGTGGTGTATTCCAGTGTCTTGCTACAGGGAATCGTTTGCCACATATGAAATTTGTAGCTATGCTTACTGTGAACAATATAATTAGATGTTTATCCCCTTAAGTATGCAACATGTTTCCATTTGGAAAGTAATGTCACTTACAGTTTTAAATTAGTGGTAAACTTTAATCTGCACTGCCTTCCTAAGAGACAAAGTAGGAAAACTGAAAAGATGTAAAATACAAATGTGCTTATGAGTTAAATGTAATTGGAAATGAACTCTAGCCATTCTGCATAAACTATTTAGGGCTGTTTAAAAAGGTAAAAATTATATCAAACATGAAGAATGCAGTTTTTGGACCTTGTGGCTTTGCAAGGATTTGACTTCAAAGATATGCTGCATTCATGCACAGTATACGTGTAACAAATGAGTTATGCATTTTTTTTCCTGAAAGGCATGAAACTGCAAACCATTAATCTATTTCCTTGAGTCACATTGTAATGTGATTTTTCTGTAATAGAAGCTACTTCATGAATACCGATTTAACCATCAGGGTAATATTATACATTTTTTTCTCGCTGCTCCACTGGTAATTTTATTAGCTTGAAGAAGGCAAGCAGAGTGGTGACAGCTGGATTTCTGGTACATCCAGAGAGACCTGAGGTTATACAGTCCTCATATATTAACTAGAACAATGTTTTGCATGGCATCAGAAGAATGTTCAGCTTTTACTCAACATTGCATTATGATCTTTAACATTTTCCCAAACTGTGATGCATAAAAGATAAAAAAGGGCAAAGTCATGCCTCAGGCTAAAGCATCTCTTCAAACAAACATTTTCAAACCCATACTAGTGTTGCTTATGATGTTTGTGCCTAAAATGCAATTATAACCTGTTCAAACAGTTGTTGCTGGAACCATACAAATACAGACTCTGACAGCATTTGCAATACACTTGACCTACGACTTCTGACATCTTGCCTAACTGGTTGATAAGCCATGTATTATACTTTATCAATGAGTTATTTACTTCCCATCCACAATAACAACATCACTGTGTCTGTCTACTATATTCTTTTACAAATGCTTTCTGTTTTGAGCCTTACTATTTCTGTGGAAAGGTGCTTCAGTTCACATAGCACATAGTGTTCAGACTGTACTATTCTCATGCATCCCCATGTAAAAACAAAGATAACCAAGTGAATTCTGTGAATTCTTTTCAGGCACCTAAGCATTTATATTATCCTATTATCCTAACCAGTGTTTCTCTTCTTCAAGGCTATACATGTCAACCTGTTGTTTGTATATAATCTCAGGTGTATGCTTTGTAGCATTTTGTTGCTCATTTTTTAACTGTGCCTATCCTGTAAATATTTTTGCAAATATTTAGTTTACAGAACTGTGAACAGTATTCTAGGCAGGAGTTTACCAAACATATCTGAAAAGTGAGTACAAATGGTGTTTCCTGTGGACAACTGTTGTAATGCTTTCCAACTATGCCAACAGACTTCCTTATTGCTTTCAGGCATTGCTTGCTTGCTATTAGGCCACGTGACATGACTACCACTGACTACCACATGCCTAGTCCACCATTCTTGTTCCTATCCAGTTCTGTATTCCTTTCCCAGACATTTCCTTCCTGCATGGACTATTTTGTTATTTTGTCTTGAATTTAAGCACATTTTAGATCATTCATTCACTTTTGTTGGTTCCCTTTGCATTTTTTTTTTCTGTGCTTGAATCTCAGTTTTGTCCAGCTAAGATACAAAGCCAGTTGAAGTGTTTACTTTTTTAAAGTGTGATGTTTTCAGGAGTGAATAAAAATTAATTTTAATTACATTTAATCATATTGATTTGAAATTACAGCATTATGTTGGTGATTTATTCATATCATTCTAGGTGAGTTATTTGAGTATTTCTGTAAAGTCTAACTAACCATGTCTGCAGACACTTTCTGGTCTACTGCCTTGGTTTTCCCAGCCCAAGAAAGATTTGTCTGACATATCCTTTCTGCGCTGATCTATACAGTCTTGGGATTTGTGACTCGCTGTCTTTCAGATTTTCCAAAATTCTATCCTTCATCAATTATTCTACGATTTTCTCAGCAACTGAAGGCAAACTGAGATGTCAGTAATTTCTAGCTTCTACCTTACTTCTCACCCTTTTAAAGGAGAACATCTGTGTCTTGCAGTTCAAAGGAACCTTGCCCTCATTCCATGATTTAGGAAAATGTTAGATACAATGAAATTAATAATTTCCTTTCAGATGTCAAATAATTCTGGAAACAGTACAATCAAGCTACTATGTCATGTGATTTCAGTTTTTTTTAAACATAACCCTTTACTGTGTGAATAGCCTGCAATCAACCATGTATATTTCTACTTACACTGAATGAATCTGACAAACTCCTTTTTATCTGTAATGAACTGTAAGCACAAGTGCTCATTTGCCAACACTGCTTTTTTGCCTTGACTTCCTGTCAGCTCTACCACCATCCACTTTGTTAAGCATTACTATGCCCTCTTTTGTCAACTCAGTTACCTATCTGTAAGTGGTTCAACCTCCCTTCTTGACCAAAATGAACATCTTTTTCTGAATTTGAAATTTTGCTTTCCTGACTTCCAAAAATATTGGCTTATGGGTGCCAGGCCCAGTGTAAATTTCCTTTTCCCCATCCTCTGGTCTAGGTTTAACTTAAACTGAGTAATAGACAAACTCAGCTTCACATAGATGGGAAGCCTGTTCCATAGGAGGGGAAGTCTCTGGGACACCTATTTGTCTCTCTAGCATGTTCTGTTTAAATCACAGACAATCATAAGGCCTTCTTTAGCTATGTTAGAAACCTAGGAGGAAACTCCCAGATATGCTCAGAACTAGTTCAAAATGATGTGAAGATTACTGATCCTACAGACATTGCCAACATACTGGCTGACAGGTTCAGTGCAAACTTCTCCCCTCCCCAAAAGGAGAGATATCTATACCAAACGATTGCAGCCCCCCAAACATCTCCAGCGCCCAAGTGAGAACTGCTCTCTCCAAAGCAAAAAACACAGCATCCATGGGACCTGATGGTGTCCCCGGCTGTGTGCTCCACGAACTCAATGAGGAATTAAACCCACAGCTAGGACAGCTGTTTAATCAAAGTCTTACCTCTGGATACGTACCCAGGGAGTGGCGCACTGCAACTGTGGTCCCACTTCACAAAGGCGGTGTCTCCACCGACCCTGGAAATTACCGGCCCATTAGCTTGACAAGCCTTATCTGCAAAGCCATGGAGAGGATCATAATGGACCTCATAAATAAAGACATAGGGAATTTGCAGACTTTGGATCCAACCCAGTTTGGCTTTGTCAAAGGCAGATCATGCCTTTTAAACTTGGTTGACTTCGAAACAGTCACCAAAGCCATTGACGAGGGAAAGGCAGTCCATACAGCCTACCTCGATCTGGCTAAGGCCTTCGATACAATACCCCACTCGGGTATCATTGAAAAACTCATCAGCTTAAATGTTAACCCATACATCACAAGATGGGTTGCAAACTGGCTGAGTGACAGAACCCACAGGGTCAGAGTTGCTGGCGCCATGTCAGACTCAAAGCCTGTCACAAGTGGTGTCCCACAGGGCTCAGTCCTGGGCCCACTCTTGTTTGGCATCTACTTTTCCGAAGTACAAGCAAACACAGGAGGGTTATGGCTGACAAAGTTTGCAGATGACTGCAAACTGGGCACCATAGTAGAAAACACATCTGACACAGATATGCTTCAGAAGGGTCTCACAGAAACGGATAACTGGTGCCAGAGCCACGGCCTGAAGTTAAATGCCAAAAAATGCATAGTCATACCCTTTGGGAAAAACAAGGTTACCCCTAGCTACCAAATAGGTGGCAATCCACTGAGCACAGAAGAAGTTATCAGGGACCTGGGGACCCAGGTTGATAGTAGTCTGTCATTCGACACCCATGTAGCTAAAGTAGTTAGGAAGACCTTCTACATTGCACACCTTATCATGAAGGGATTCTCATCTAGATCAAGGGAGGTCATAGTCTCCCTTTACTCATCACTCATCAGACCAATGATTGAGTACAATGCCCCATTCGGGATGTATCTGACCCGACACTTGCAGCAGCTGGAGAGGCCACAAAAGTTCCTCACCAAAAGGATAAAGGGTCTCAAAAATCTGTCCTATGCTGCCCGACTGAAAGAACTCCAGCTCTATTCAGTCGCCACCGCTTGCTCAGAGGTGACCTTTGCCTAACATACAAGGCCATGTCAAACCCAGATTTGATGAATATGCTTCACCTCAAAAAATCTAGATCCATCAGAGCCACAAGGGCGGAGACTTAAACCTCGACACGGCTATTAATAGGACGTGCTGGAGGGATAGATTCATCACCCAAAGACTCCCTATGCTGTGGAACAAAATCCCGGTACATGTGAGGCAGAGCACCTTGCTGGCCTTGTTCAAGAGAAATCTTGACCAATGGATGGGAGATCGCAGATATACCCCAGGGATTACCTCAGTGTCACTGCTCGACAGAGGCACAGCAAAATAATGGGTATTGTTCCCCATACTAAAGGGGTGGCGTAAGCCACAAAACGATGGGCTAGGCTTGTAAATGCCCTCGGGCAGATAGCCTAGTATGAACCTATGAACCTATGAACAAAAATTCAGGTCCTTAGATCTTGTATTTCTGGTACTGTTTGACTTACAAATATGCAGGAGATTCATAAGGGTGGGATTTGTGGATGTCTTGTAAGCCAGGCATAGATCACCCCTCAACAATCTACAGGAGACTGAGTGAAGGGAAGGGGCTTTAAAGCATTCTGCATAAGGCAGGTTTGTTACACTTTGTATTCTTTTTGCAAAGAGCCTCTGAGTTTCCTGTATTTGCTGCATATGCCTTGTCAGGTACATACCGAAGTGAGCATTGTACTCTGTGATTGGTCTGATAAGGGCAGAGTACAGTGGGATAATGTTCTCTTTGGGCCTAGATGAAATGCACATACTTATTAGTTGCATAAGAGAAAAGGATTTCTTCACCACTGTGGCCACTTGGTGGTCGAAGGTAAGGCTACTGTCTACGTGCGTACCCAAATCCCTGACCACTGGGTCAACTGTTAGGGGTGTATTATCAACATGGCAATTAGCCAGGAAGGTTGACTTTCCAAAGAGTACAATTATGCATTTCTTAGCATTGAGTTTAAGACCATGGCTGTGGCACCATTTGTCAGAGATAGGTCTTCTTGAAGAATGCTAGTGTCTGCAAGGGAGTTGATAATGACCCCCAGCTTGCTATCATCTGCAACTTTAGTCAGCCATAAACCTTCAGCATTTGCTTCCCTTTCAGAGAAATCAATGCCAAAGAGGAGTGGGCCCAGTACAAAGTCTTGAAGAAGGTCTTCAGCACCACCGTCATGTAGGTTTTATAAACTTCTGAATGGATACTTTGGCATTTTGTCAGTGTATCCTCTTGAAGTCCGGAATGCTCACATTTGATTAGCTGGCCTCTAAAGTTATTTCACTGCACTGTGTTTTGTTTTGTGACCTTTTATTTGCACATGGCTGTGCAAAAGTTCATCTGAGATTTTCTCTTACTCCTTATTTCAACACATCAGATAGAAGACTGCTGTCTCCACAGGCAGTTGAAGCACTACCGACATGTCATCTTTCATGTGTTGGTAATCCTTAATGGCCATAATTTTATAAGTACCTGCAGGTAATGTTTTCCAGTTGGCATCTGTTAAAGTGTAGGCCCTCAGCACAGACAGTGTGCTACCACTGAGAAGGTCAGGTGAACTACAGAAGGTCAGGTGAACTACATCACTTATTAATAACTGCTTTGCACTTGATTCCAGTATGTTTACCTGATCTACATAGCTTAAGACTATACAAAATGGAACAGCCTGAGCACACAAAGCATCTATATGCGCCCAGGGTGAGCCCCCCTTCTTACTTTTAGCATTCTCACTCTACTTCAAAGAGACAGCGGTTAATTAAATGTAATCTAAAACTGCCTTCCTGTTTTTCTGGATAACTATAATTCTGGAGAATGATAATAAAAAAACTCTACAGTCAGAGGAAGAACATATCATTGCTACAAAGAATTAGCAAACAGGAAGAAGCAATGATCTCAAAGAAATGGGAGTTGATCAATGTTGTATTTGTTGATTAGCTAACTGACACATTATGTAATTGTATCTGTCCTTTTTATCCATTTTATTTATTTCAGCAAGAAAACCCAAAGGCAGTGAATGTATTCCAACAGCAGACCCAAACGAATTCCAAACAAAACCACAGCTAGTAACAGGCAGAAAGGCAAGGCTCAGCAGTTGTAAAATCCGCATGTTTTATTAAAAGTTAGCGCTTTCGCAGTGTTCACCACCGCTTCATCAGTCAAAAAAGTAAAGCAAATGAACTTCTTTTATACTAAATTTTAGTATCAATTAACATGACAATGCAGAATCCTAATTGATCCACAGGGCATTTACTTTTAAAGCAACAGCATTTAAAAACAGCACGTAAAAACTAGCAAGTAAAAACAGAAAAATGCAGGATAATACATTCATCTAGTTTTCTGTGCCTTTAATACTGGTTTTAGGGGTACATGGTCATTCAGACCCATTCCCCTACATGCTCCTAACCATAAAATCCACTGTAATTCTGCATTTTCTGTCATGTTTATTAAGTCCCCCCACCACACTCCCAGTCACAACTTGCAAAACTTGGAATACAAATGCATGTGTGTTGCCATTTGTTAGTGTATGTTTTGCTAAAGCACTACAGTCATTCCCTCTTCTCGTACAATACAAATGATTCCGCACTCTCTCTTTCAGTTTCCAGTTAGTTTTACCCATGTAAAATTTGAAGCACAAAACACAGTGTGCTGCATAAATAACATTCTGTGCATTGCAGTCTGCTGAAACCCTAAGTTTCCATAAATAGCCTGTCTCTGGATGCTTAAAATACATAGTATGAACATTCCTGACATGTATGTGTACCCCATTGTCTTACCCCTAAATTATGATACAATCTAGGATTACATAAATGTTGTTTAAAGCTCTTTTTGTTTTTATACATGAAAATAGGGCATTGGCCTACCAGCTCTTTGACCTCCTCATCAGTGTGTAAGATATGCCAGTTACTTCTGACACTTCCCCAATCCTATTCACCTCTGATGTACAGGTAATAACCACGGGCATTGTCACAGAACTGCTTTTAGTGTACTTAACTGTGTCATTTCATTGTGAAAAATAGGGCTTGGCCCTTCCTCCTCTTTCCTCATTTGTTTTACTATAGGCCTTATCAATTTCCACATGTCCATACCCTCTACCCATAGATGGCATGTGGCATAGTCCCTCACGAATGTTCTTGTCATCACAGGATAAACGTGAGGTCCTCATAGCCTGTCCCTTAATGATATTACTAAAAATGTGTTGTGGATGCATACTTTCCCTGTGCAAATACATGGGACAATGGCATTCTTTCCTATGAATGGTGGTGGTTAGATCAGTTCCTTGCTTAGCAATAGTTACATCCAAAAAATCTATTTTACTCATGGATTTGTTTAGGGTAAATTTAAGAAAGTTACTGCTAGTGTTCAAATATCGGGTATAAAGTTGCCAACCTACAAAAAATCATCCACAAAACGTCAATATATTATTATATGTGGGTTCAAATTATTTAGAATGTGTTGATATTCCCATTCTATCATTACTAAGTTGGCATACGAGTTCACACAGCTAGTGCCCATAGCAACTTCTGTTTTTTTGCCAATAGCACGTGTCTTTCAAGAAAAATATGTTATTGTCTAAAACTAATTCCAGAATTAGACAAAAAAGGTCCACCTGTTTTGATTCAAATTTTCCATATCTATCTAGGGTGCTTTTCACCATCGCTATCCCCTCCTGATTGGGAGTACATGTAAATAATGAGAACACATCTAGAGTTGCCAGGACCTCAATGCTTTTACTATTCTCTCCATTGGTTGCATTGTATAGATCCCTTAAAAGTATTCTGTGTCCCTTAACACTACCTCAGATTAATTCAAAACCTTTCTAAGTTGTTTATCCAGAAACCTAGAGACAGGCTCTGTCATTCAGCCCCCACCCACTACAATGGGTCTAAATGGAGGCCTCATGGAATGCTTATGTATTTTTGGTAACCCATACATTTGGGGTATAAGTGGATTATGCACTATAAAATTATCATACAGTTCCTTAGTGATAGGTCCTAAATTCAGACATTCTAGTAAGCAGTTGTCAAGCCTGCATTTCAAGTCATGCACCATTACTGCATCAATACTAATATAAGTGTTTAAATCACTAAGCATAGTAGACATACTGTCATAATAATAAGTTGAATCAAGAACAACCACTGGTCCCCCCTTATCTGCCGGACGAATAACAATATTTGTGTTACATGGCAATTCTAACAAGGCTTGTTGTTCACTTTTAGTTAAATTATCTGAACTACTGTGCCTATTCAGTTCCCTGTGACTGAAAAGCTCATACAAATCATTTTCACAGGCTAATAAAAAAAAACTTCAACAGCAGGAGGCAATGCTGGTGCAAATGTACTAAGCCTTCTAAATAATTTAACTTTATTGTTTTCACCATCATTACCAAACATTAATTTTAATGCTAAATTACGTACAAAGAGATGAAACTCAACAAGCAGTTCTGTAATGTCAGCCACAGTACTGGGGACAAAAGTCAAACCTTTAGTCAGCAGTGACTCTTCTGTTGCTGTTAAACTGTAGCTGGAAATGTTCCAAACTAAACTCCTTGTTCCAATTCCCACATTTTCTTGATGGTTCTGGTTTGGTTGGGTGGCGGCAGCTCCTTCCTCTTCTGGCCCCCTCTGTAGTTGTCTAAATCGTGGGACTTCCTTCTGTTACTGCAATACGGCAGGGGTAGTCCTGGAAAAAAAGAAGACAAAGATTCCAGTTGGGGTTGAAGTATTTTTTGCCTCACAACCGGACCCATTTCCACTGTCTTTGATATCAAAACTACATTACTCAAACCTTGGCACTCCCCTACTACTTTGTGTATAAAAACAAAAAGAACCTTAAACAACATTTATGTTATCCTAGATTATATCATAATTTAGGGGTAAGACAATGGGGTACATGTAAATGTCAGGAATGTGCATACTGTGATTATATTGATCAGTCTATGTATTTTCAGCATCCAGAGACAGGCTATTTATGGAAACTTCGGGTTTCAGCAGACTGCAGTACACAGAATGTTATTTATGCAGCACACTGTTTTGTGCTTCAAATTTTACATAGGTAAAACTGACCAGAAACTGAAAGAGAGAGTGCGGGATCATTTGTATTGTACAAGAAGAGGGAATGACTGTAGTGCTTTAGCAAAACACACACTAACAAATGGCAACACACATGCATTTGTATTCCAAGTTTTGCAAGTTGTGACGGAGATTGTGAGGGAGGGGACTTAGTGAACATGACAGAAAATGCAGAATTTCAGTGAATTTTAAGGTTTGGAATGCATAGAGGAATGGGTCTGAATGATCATGTACCCCCAAAACCAGTATTAAAGGCAAAGAAAAATTGCTGAATGTATTATTCTGCATTTTTGTATTTTTACTTGCTACTTTTAATGGGCTGTTTTAGATGCTGTTGCTTTAAAAGTAAATGCCATGTGGATCAATTAGGATTCTGCATTGTCATGTTAACCGATACTAAAATTTAGTATAATTTAGTATAAAAGACGTTCATTTGCTTTACTTTTTTGTCTGATGAAGCAGTGGTGAACACTGCAAAAGTGCTAACTTTTAATAAAACCTGTGGATTTTACAACCGCTGAGCCTTGCCTTTCTGCTTGTTACTAGCTGTGGTTTTGTTTGACATTTTAATTATTTATTTATTTATTTATTTTGACATTTGTTTATCAAGGAAGTCGGACTGAGGTTCTAGGATCCCATTTTCAGCAGAGGTACATAGTAATTAATAATATATTACAATAGAATTCTTATATAACTAAAAATATACAGCCATGTCTTGAATTACTCAATGCCATCCCTGTCTCAGATCACACACTGTCAACACACACACACATGCACACTTCAAAATTCTGAAGGGCACTTGTGCGGTTATTCATGTCGCTGAACCATATTGCTGAAATGAAAAATGATTTCATTTCCCAGTTTCGAACCAGGTTAATACCAATGGTTCAAAATTCATTGTTTTGAAACATTGACCATTGTCCTTCATTTGCTGTTATCTGTCTTATCTATATATATATATATATATATATATATATATATATATATATATATATATATATATATATGTATATATATATGTGTGTGTGTATGTATATATATATATATATATATATATATATATATATATATATATATATATATATATATATATATATATATATATATATATATATGTATATATATATATATATATATATATATATATATATATATGTATGTATATATATATATATATATATATATATATATATATATATATATATAATGACTGAAGTACCCAAACTTTGCTGTTTCTAACATTAACAACAAAAGGTCAGCAATGCAAATGTTAACATCTATCTACATGTGTCAAGGAATATTCTTGGACCATGTAAACAAGTTAAAATAAAAAGATAGAAATATTGTTTTTGCAAGGGGTAAGCCCCCTGCACTCCCCATGTGGATGGCTGCACCTCACACACCCATTTTTAATAATATCTGTTGTTAACAATATATATCAAGTCCAAGATCATGTAGTCCCTGGCACAAGGACATATTCTTCTTCCCTGGGGATTATTGGTCTTGCACGCTGAAGACACTTAAGTGTCTCAGCAAAACAGATGTCTTAATTGGGAGTTTCAGTCATTCTCACTGCCCCTATAGAGAGACAGACAGATAAATAGACAGATAGATAGATAGATAGATAGATAGATAGATAGATAGATAGATAGATAAACACTAGATCTAATAACAAAAAAGGAAGCTGCACCAAAGCACGGCCAATAAAACTTAATATACTTTATTTGAGTAAGGGCTTTAATGAACTCTGTTCTCTTCCTCAGACTCTAAAAACTACTACACATACAAAACAGTTCTTAAATAAAAACTCAAAAATTGACCAGCCAATAAGATACTTCCAATTGACAATGTAGCTCAAACATTTAAAGAAACAGTAAGCTAAAATGTTAATATAACAACATAATGAAAACAAAAACATAAAAAAATTCCTATATAATAAAGTCTCAGATTGGATACAGCAGTCAGTGAGTCACAAATACAAATAAAAACCTTTGCAAACAACTATGTAATCTTCTTTCTATATAAAAACCCTCACATCTGTTAATTCACAAGCAATTGCAACACTGTACATCATATCAGATGTTAAAATGGCAAAATGAATACCTTCAACCTAAAAAGGAGCAAATAAAGAGCATAAACTAACCCCATCGAAACATGAGTTGTCATTCTCCACTTTATAATCAACATTAGGCTTTACAACATTCCACTGGATTCCTTTTTCTTTACAGAGCCTATAGGAATACCATAGATAAAGGCATCTTACTGTCTCAGCTAGAATATGGTCTCCTACTTATTGCAGCAGGCTCTAAAAGAAATGCATACACCATTCAAACCATCTTAAACCATCTCAAATAGCATATGGAGGTTCATCACTCTCTCCCCAAGAAATGAACACCACTGCAAAACCATTGAAAAAGCTAGTTGGTTACCTGTGAAACAACTTACTGACTTTCTACTCACTTCTCAACTGTTTAAACTTATCAAGAATGAGACCCCCCATTAGCCTCCAAACTATTTAGAGATATATCAACATACAACAATAGAAGTCTTAACCACTCAGGTTCTCTTCTCCAAACCCCCCAAACTAGGCCTCAGTGCAGAAGCCATGCCTTCTTAGTCCTTGGTCCCAAACTGTGGGAATATATCCTTTGTATTATTAAAGATCCTTCCTTTTACCCCACTTTCTGATCCAAGCTCAAAGCACTTTATAACACTCAAGAAAACTACAACTGTTCTCTCTCTCATGTCTTCCTTTCCTGTTTCCCTTTACATAGTTTGCTAATTCTTCTATACATTATGGTTCTTTCAACATGCCAACTCTGATATCCACTCTGAATATAAAACATTTATTTAACTAAAATAAGCTATACAAAATTCACTGAAACTGTAAACTAATATAACAAAAGTAAAAACAGACAAGTTCACAATAAACACACATAATAAAGCAAAAGAAATGTATACAAGTTTTCATGTTCAACAGTGCTTTAACAGCTACTTGATAAAGTGTTGAACATGAAAGCCTGTACACATTTCTGTTATCTTACTAAAAGTGTGTTTGTCATATCATGCATGTGTATTTGTGTTTTGACAACAGGTCTACATATCATGTCATGTAACAATTGTCTTTATACTCACAAACTAATTCTGATATTCACTCCATATAATTCATGTATGTGTGTGTGCGTGTGTGTGTGTGTGTGTGTGTGTGTGTGTGTGTGTGTGTGTGTGTGTGTGTGTGTGTGTGTATATATATTGTGTTTTTCCATTTACTCTGCATATAATGTCATGTATTGATTGTCATTACCATTGGACTGAGACTGAAAGAGGTTCAGTGGAATCAGTGCTCTGCTCTGGTTAACAAATTCAAAATAAAGTAACTTAAATTCATACAGTATGCTAGTAGAGTTGAGGATTTTCAAACCCACATCACAAACATTGTATCCACCCCCATCTACTATGTTACATTGCTCTAGAACAAAATGATTTATAGTTAAAATATTCAAACTAACAGAAACAGATGAACAATTTTGGAAGCCAAGGAGCTGTGAACTGGGTTGTTCTACATCACTGACTTAGGTAAGCTAGTTGTGTTGTTCTTTGATTTTTTTTTTCAGTAAACTTAAGCTTGATGATTTACAAATTAGTTGAATGACATTTTAAAGAACTTAGTTATAATTTAGATTTGTTAATTTGTAAGTGGGTAGAGCCAAATGACATTAATATGTACCAACACCACTTAGTTGAAAAAAGTCCACTGAAAAACACTTTCAGCAAAATAGACTGTCCCCTTCCCCAATGACACCACGGTTTGTCTGTCTGCAGAAAAATATTTAGTTTATGGTTTGCTAATGAGGGTTTTCAGTGGCATTTATGCTATTAATTGGCATTTGTACATATTGCCATCACTGACCTTAATCCACTGATTTATAATTGCTGACTTGGAATACAGGCACCTTTTTAGTTTCATTTCTGAACTTTGAAGTAGAAGCTGAAATCTAAAGAACTTTATAGTTTGATTTTGGTACCTGATAAAAAAACTGGATTAAGTGTTAACTAATTATCTGCTGTTGAAAACTTGTACTTTATTAGGTAACTGTCTGCAAGAAACTCCATTTTAAATGCAGACTACACATTAATATTCAGTTAGTGTTTTGGTTCATATTTTTTTTGAAAAAACATTTTATTGTGATATTTCTGATAATACAAAATACCAGAAAATTATATTAATATAATATAATATAATAGAACAGTAGCAAAACACTTATCAAATTATAAACAGATAAGAAATCTAATTTTTGATAAAATATTACAAAGTAAGTAATATAGTCTTACATATGATCCAACACTAGCAAACAAAAAAACACACCAACAGCAACCCATTCCCTCCCCCTAAGTAAACCAGTCCCTCAAATTATTTACAAGAATTCATTGTAAACTAAGAATAAACTTCTCAAAAATTACTGTAATTCCAAAATTTGAAGGTGTGTGTATATATTGCTAGGCTTAAAAGCTTTCCCTTTTATGAAATCTGAAACAACAATTTGTGTATGTTGCTGAAAGAAGACTATCTATATATTAGGATATCTTGACTAAGGTTAATGAATTATGAAGTGAACATCTGGCAGTTATTGTCAAGAGAATATTTTTAGCAAACTAGGCCATTTATCTTCCTTCAGTCCTTTCTGTTTTGTTTGTTGCATCATTAGTATAAATTTGACAGCTTTTAAGTCTTTAATTGCTGTTATTGTAAATTTAGACCATTTTACTGTATAACTGTATAACCATTTTTTTTGTAAAATGTAAAGTTTTAGGACAGATGAGGCAGTAATTGTTATGTATAATTTGTCATCATAATCCTTAGAAGGAAAATATAATGATGTTAATTTCCTATCAATCAATTTGATGATGAGGATTATAGCTTTGTCTTGTTATAAGTGTTTGCCATAACACTTGAATATATGAACATGATCAAAATGTATGCAGTATCTCCTCATTAGCCTTATCACATACCTCACATATGAAGGATTTACTGGAAAATATAATTCCTTGTTAGCTGGTGTTAACTATGCATTATTTATAATCATCAATTGAATAAAATAGAGTTTTTTAAGTGGGATACATTTGATACTATATTTTATAAAATCCATTATTATAGTGGCATCTTTAAGAGTATATTCATATTTTTACAAGACTGAAGTATGTAAATATTAATCTTCTTTAGAAGCATTAATTTATATGCTTTCGATAGTGATTTATTTTAAGTTACTATGCACAGAAAGTCTTGTAGAAATTTGATTTTGTAAATAAGATCATTGATAAAGTTATATTTGGAATTAATCAAGTAAATAATTTCATATTTGACAGCCAAATGACCTTTAGGCAGGTTTAATTTTCCCTTATAAATTTTGCATAGTTAGACCTTATTGATAAAAAATCCCAGATTGTTTTATTTGTAATCAGTGGGGATTTATTTAGTTTGCTACTAGAATTTTGATTAATAGGCTGTAGATAAGTAAACTTCTTCCCTGTGGTCACGTGAGTTTCCTCCGAGTGCTCCAGTTTCCTCCCACATCCCAAAGACATGCTGTAGGTGGATTGGATACTCTAAATTTGCCCTAGGCGTGAGTGTGTGCATGTGTCTTCCATGGAGGGTTGGGAACCAGGCTGGCAACTCAACACAGTAAAACTCCACTGCCAATCATGAGTGGACAGGTGATCCGCTGTGGTAATCCCTAACTGGGAAAAGCCAAAAAAAGAAGAAAAAAAGAAGAAGGCTGTAGATAAGTAAACTGCTCTTCTAAGTTCAGATAATTTATTCAGCTATTGATATATTTTAATGTTTCTTTGAAGAAATGATGCATTTTCATATTTTATATCATAAAAACTATAAATAGAATACATTTAATATTGCAGTGAAATGAAAGTATATGTTTTTGCCAAATCATTGCCCATGCAGGGATCCACCTTAGTGTACCAAATTCTTTGTGCTCTAGTTATTAGATAATAAAAGTTAAAATTTGATAAGACCTCCATATGATTTTGGTTCTGTTAATTTGCTGTATTTTATCATGCTTGATTTCAGGTGCAAGATAAATTATGAAATGTTTGCTTCTATTTTATTAAAAAAGGTTTCATGTAAATAACAATTTATTGCTCTAAAATAGAAAAGAATTTTGAGAAAATGTTTCATTTTTAACTATAGGTATTTTAGATAAGAAAGAAATTTTCATATTAGTCCATCTATGTATATCATTTTGGATGGATAACCAACATTTATCTATATTAATTTGTCTGTTTGAGGGTGAATCACAAGTAAATGTATGATTCCACAAATATATGCAAGAATATTTTATTTATCTGTAAATTTTCTAAATTGGAAATATCAATTTAATATATACTTCACACACACACACACACACACACACACATATATATATATATATATATATATATATATATATATATATATATATATATAGAGAGAGAGAGAGAGAGAAAGAGAGTGAGCGTATATTTTATTAAATTTTTGTTTGTTTGTTTTTCCTTCAAATCTCTTGTTCACTTGTCTGGTATTTACTAAAACTGGTATATAAAAACACAAAGGCCAGACTAGTTGTTAGCAATTATTAAAAAAACACACAGATGAAAGAAAAGACCAAGTGCCATACTGCATATTATACCATGATCCCCCCAAAACGTGCACGCTGATTGGCCAGCGTGCCCGTTGTAAATCGAGTTATACTAATGGAAAAAGGTCCGGTCGCCCAGACTTTTTTCCATTAGTATAACTCGATTTTTAAAACACTGTCTCGCTATGTTAAATGGGTTTAACATAGCGAGACAGCTTTAAAATAAGCAACGGAGATCTCCGTTGCTTATTTTAAAGCTGTCTCGCTATGTTAAACCCATTTAACATAGCGAGCAGTGTTTAAAGCAACGAGAAAGCAAGATCTCCGTTGCTTTTTAGTGTTTCGCTATGTTAAATGAGTTTAACATAGCGAGACAGTTTTAAAATAAGCAACGGAGATGTCCATTGCTTATTTTAAAACTGTCTCGCTATGTTAAACTCATTTAACATAGCTATAAAGCAACGGAGATCTTGCTTTCTCCGCTTTGCTACAACTCTGATGTACTGCGCAGGCGCGCAGTACATCAGAACTGCCGCGGATGCCAGACATCTGCGGAAGGGCAGTAAACAGGCATTATACTATGCCATTATTTAAGAAAAGTAATAGTTTCTTTTCTTAAATAATGTCATGTATAATAGCAATAACCACTTCTGGGTGTGGGTAATGCTAAATTTACCCACGGTTGGCTTTGTTTGGTCCCTCGGGCTTCACCCTCGGGACCAAACCACGCCAACCGTGGGTAAATTTAGCATTACCCACACCCAGGCGTGGGTTATTGCTATAGTGACTAACCTCATGGCTGGGCCTAGCTACTGCTCTTTAAGAAAATGGGGAATTATAAGGGAAATATAAAAGCAAGAGATAAAAAAGAGTGGGTAATTTAGGCAAGGAATGACTAATAGTTCTAGACTGAAAGCGACAAAAGGAGGCTAGGAAAACAGTGAATAGGAGAACAGGCACAAGGGTAGCCACTGAACAGAAAGAAAGTAGGACAGTAGGCAAATAGGAGAAAGAAGTCCAGAAATGAGTTGACAAAATAAAGATAGCTGAGGCCGAAGAAAGAATAGTCTGCAATATTAACTGATGGAACAGAGGAAAATTCACAGGTGACTGAATAAAAGGCAACTTCAAGAAGACACTAGGGGAAATGGTCAGAAGGAAGAAACAGAGTGGAAGGGAACAGGAAGTGTTGCTCACTACAGGGACAGAGCAGAGCAAGAGAGGAGGTCATGAAAATGAAGTGGAGAGTACATCCAGGAAAGAAGAATACTTGCAAAAATAACTTTGAAAATAATGTTATGTTTTGTAAAGTGTTTTATAATAAGTTAGTACTATATGTGCTAAATGCTGGTATTGCTTATGACTGTAATTTGCTTGAAACTAGCATTTACTAAATGTTCAATGTGTATTATTATCTTGCAGCTATTCTCCCCGGGCCTCCACTGAAAATGGACATATATCCAGTTGGACTATCCCGGTCAACAAATGTAAAATAAATACATACATAAATAAATAAATGATGGGGTGAGGAGAATGAGTGGAGGAGCCAGGTGTTTTTAGCAGCTGGCACAGTTAATTTAAAGTGAATGTTCATTGTTTACATTTGTAATTAAACAGTGGCATAGGGTATGGCTACTGTATAGTTGGTACACTGGGTTAAAGGATTTGTTGCTACTGTACTTGTCTAGATATTTAAAAAATTGTAGCTCTTAGATTCTCTACCTCTCTTTCTGTAGATATAGTATACTGTTTTATTTGATGATTGTGTATTTCTAATTTTTTACATCATATTTGTAAATTTTGTGTAATATGTTACTGCTGTTTTATCGGGTCTATATTATAACATCGAAGTCTTAAAACTTTGAATGTTATAATATCGAACCCTATGCACCGAATGCTGAAAATAGCAAAGCTGCAGAATATCAAGTACTTTGCTAGGGAAAGTATTTGGTGGGCCATTTCTGCAGCTTCACTATTTCCTCAACTGTGGAGCAAAGGTTACAGACTGGGTTAAGATAAGTGTGAGAACAGATCGAGTTAAGGTGAGTGTGTGATAGTTAGGGACCTTAGGGTTAGGGAGCAGTGAGTGTGCAATAGGGACCTTAGGGTAAGGGAGCAGGTAAGGTGAGTGTGCGATAGGGACCTTAGGGTTAGGGAGTGGGTACGGTGAGTGTGTGATAGGGACTTTAGGGTTAGGGAGTGGGTAAGGTGAGTGTGTGATAGTTAGGGACCTTAAGGTTAGGGAGCGGGTAAGGTGAGTGTGCAGTAGTTACGGACCTTAGGGTTAGGGTTGTGTTAAGTGGATAGCTAGTGGTGAATGTATGGTTTTGTGTAGGGTTTTGTGAAATGTATGTGTGTGGATTATTTATTTTGGTGTGCTTGTGTTGTGTGTATGTTTGTCGGAACAGCAAAATTTTTCCCTGGGAAAAAATTTGCTATTCTGAGTGTTCGATGTTATAGTCTTTTGATCTAAATGGTTTGATATTATAACATTCAAAGTTTTAAGACTTCAATGTTATAATATAGACCTGTTTTATCTTGGTTATGTCTAAAAAGGCTCCATTGACCAGTCTACCTATTGTTTAACAAAAGTGTGGAGAGGAAAATGGGTATAGGGATGGCAGCAGGTTCAGTAAAGCCAACACAAAAAACAGACAAAGACTGACAGAAGAGGTGCTGATACAAAATTAAGACCACAAAGGCAGACAGACAGACAGACAGAAGGAGGACAATTGTTGATGGGGAAACTGGGACACAAACCGGGAAAGAAAAAGAAACACAAGAAAAAGAAAAACTATAGTGTAGGATTTGTTATGACTGATAGTCATGCTGCATAGTGATTGACTTCATGGCTGGGCCTAGCCACTGCTGGGACCCTGTTTAAGACCATGCAGCTGTGTGAGTCTGTCAGTCACACAAGTATACAACCCAGGCTGCCAATGTGCATGTCCAGCCACTGGTCCACCACAGCTATCATCAGGCCTTCTATCTACTGCCTGGTGACATACTGGAAGCCCTCAGCAATGATCACCAATGGGGAGGCCATGCACCTTCCCCCACAGAAATAGAGAAATAGAAGGCACTGGTAACTCCTACAGGTCACTCCCCCCAACAGTGGATGACCTATATCTTCCTCCAACTGCAGACCCAGCATATGATAACATGGTAGGTGCACAGTGAAGTGCAGTAACTGCTGTCAAATGACATCCACTGCCATAGCAGACACTGCAGAAAATATTAATATAAATGGAGAGAACAAAATAGCAAAGGACAAATTAAAAAGGAAAAGACACTGGTAGGGTAAAACAAAAGCAAAAGTAGTTATCAGGAATGGGTGCTACATTGGTTGACAGTACAGGCCATGGAGTAATAAAATGCAGTTAACTATGCAATGGCAAACAAAAACAAGATGGGGGTTGACATCAATGTACTACAAAGTATGTGTGCCACAAGGTATGACACTAATGCCATCTAACTTGTCTCCATTGTCAATGAACTGCAAACAGTGTGACTGCAATGGGCACTAAAGCTGGGCTGAACCAAGCCCTTGAACAATTAGTGCCCAGACTGGAGGAGTTTAGCAGCAGGTACATGACACAGAATACCTGTTGTTGAGCTGCGTGGTACCAGGAAGACCATGCCACATATATCCTGCCACAGAGTATGTGGCATGGTCTTCTTGGCAGAAGCTTTATATAGGGAAGACCAACATCAAATTAAAAGAAAGGATCAGGGCACACCTTTCAGATATTCACAGAAGCATTGAAACTAATGAGTTAAGTAAACACATTTTAAGTAGGGTAAAGAGTATACATTTAGATTTAGAGTGCTACAGATAATTTTTTCAGATGTGCGAGGAGGTGATTTAGTGACTAAGACAGAAATGGCAGAATATAAGTAGATCAATCACTTCAGAGCAGATTGATTTTTTTGATTGGCTGGAGTTTTATTTAAAAATGGAGAGAAGTTGGTTTTAGAATGAAGCATTGGCAAAAAGTTTTTTAACTCGAAAGCTTTGCCATATTATTTTTCTGCTACTACTCGGCTGCTATTAAATTTATTTGGATGTTGAGCTTCAGGCTTTTTATTTGTTTGAATTCTATTTGCATTTGAGGCTCTTTAGCAACCAGGAGAACATTTTTGTTCTATTTTATTTGTATATAACCAGTCTTAGAGTTTATTTCTCTTTGTGCACTCCTCTTCCTACTTCCTGGCATTGACATGAGAAAATATGAGAGTGTCACAGTATTTTTCTAGACAGTTACTTGACTGCACATTGTGAGTGGAAATGTGTCATGTGTGACACTAACTGCACATTCCCATATTTCCTCACAGATACACGAATCTGCAGTAGTGTCAACACTTTCCCATGTAGGTTTTCTTATATTGTGATGTTTCGTTCCCTTTTTTACATATTTATGTATTAATCTATGTTATGTTAACAATACACAATATCTAAATATATGATTGAAACAAAAGTGATCTAATACACACTTTGTCTAAGCCCAGTGCAACTGAAAGAACAGCAAAAAAAAAAAAATGCACAAAAATTCTGGTTTTGCCCCTGTATCCCACCCCTCCTCAATCTTAAGTTATAGATTCAAATTCCATGGTCACACTACAGTGGGATAAAAGAGAAAAAACACAGAAAAAAGTATACCTTCGGGTTTGCACAATCCTACACACTATGGCAAAGCAAACTGCAATATTACTAATAAGAAAACTAGCACCAATGATCACAAAATTATATGGCCCATATAGCAAGGGCTTATTAAGGTTAATGTTACTAGCAGTCAAACAGCTGTGAAAGTGAAAGATTAAACCAGACATAAATGAAGTACTGAATATTGTAAAGGAAATAATACACCTAGAGATAGGATTATTCAAAGATGGAAGAGCAAGAAGCATTTTTTATAAAAAATAAATGCTGCATTTGGGAACAATACATACAGAATAATGCTCAAAGAGTTGACTTAACTTAGTAGGCTGGTAGGAATTTCAAAAGTGTGTAGGAGTATGTTGTAATAGCCAAGAGTAAAAAACTGTATGTATAATGCATGTATATGACAATGGAAAGCATTATTATGATCTTTTTCATTGTTAGTGTGTGTGTGTGTGTGTGTGTGTGTGTGTGTGTGTGTGTGTGTGTGTGTGTGTGTGTGTGTGTGTGTGTGTGTGTGTGTGTCTCTAGCTGAATAGCATTTTTCTCTATAACTCGTCAATAGCACATTTTATCAATTAGTACTACGGTCAACTCACATACCATTGACTGTAGCACTGTATCTGGCATTACAGTTAGGTCACACTTAAGTAACTACAGAGTCAGTTTATTTAAGTAATGGGGAGGGAATGAAACCCCCACATTGTGCTTTGCGAAGTGGAGAACTCCACAAAAACAATGTAAATTAGTATGAATGGTAGTTAGGTAAATCAAAATAAAAATGTATTTATCTAGGGTACTGAATTGTATAAGGTATTATTTAGGTTTATTCTGCAGTAGGACTGAAAGTAAGATCAGTATTTGTGCAGTGTATGTTTGAGATGCAGTGAAATTAATTTAATTAGAAAATGTTAATTTTTAGGAAAATATGAAATGTTTCTGTACCGTGTATAGAATTAGATATAGAAAGGTTTAGATTTTGTTTTGTTAATCAATAGTAAATGCTTACTTCATTGAGGAGTCAAATTACAAATACATTCAAATGCAGAAAAAGCCCTTTACTTAGGTAACATTAGCAGAGACACAAACAGTGTGGGGTAGCCACCCCAGGTGCAAAATGTAAGTGGGCAAGATCTGCAGATCTTAATCAGTCTTGCATTACTGGCATTCAAAAATGAATGCTGAAATTGCATTTGCAGTCAGAACTGAAGCACTGTAGCACTCCATGTGTGGCATAAACTGTAGCATCTGCTTGCTACTAATCTTTGTGCATGTGTGTGTGTGTGTGTGTGTGTGTGTGTGTGTGTGTGTGTGTGTGTGTGTGTGTGTGTGTGTGTGTGTGTGTGTGTGTGTGTGTGTGTGTGTGTGTGTGTGTGTGTGTGTGTGTGTGTGTGTGTGTGTGTGTGTGTGTGTGTGTGTGTGTGTGTGTGTGTGTGTGTGTTACACCATATCAGGGGATAGCACTGAGTGCAAGGATAGCTATCTACACCTCTGACTATTAAAGTCATAGACATGAAATGAACAGTGTTAACTGTCATTTGGGAATTAAACCATATTATTCTGGTGAGGGTTGTCAGAGATCATAAAAGAAAAGTATTTGATTTCCTTTTGCAATAGGTAGTGCTTAAGTGGATTTTATTGTCACCACTAGTGGTTTATGATGGGTTTAACTCAAATGAGTGTCAATGAATGTGGCACTCCATTAATGCTGTTATACTCATTCACATACATATACGTGTGTGTGTGTGTGTGTGTGTGTGTGTGTGTGTGTGTGTGTGTGTGTGTGTGTGTATAAAATATGCAAATATATAGAGGAATATATATATATATATATATATATATATATATATATATATATATACACACATACATACACATTTGCACACATAAAGCGACATCATTAATGTCACCACAAAATAATGAAAAAATAGGGATGACAAGGCACTATGCATGCTCTAAGTTATAACCTCGGAGCATGCAACTTGAAAACAATGTTTTTTGTAGGGGCCAAGCCCTCCTGGACCCATCTATACCTCCTGCTAATTATACATTCCAACTCCAAGATCACACAATACCAAGGAAAGGGCATAGACCCCAACCCGAGAAATGTAGCAATCACACTGGACTGCATGAAAAGAGACATGGAAGAACTCACGGATCATGTGGCCCAGGCAGGTATGACCCTAGCCCTGAGTAGCATCTTGCCTTTGCCCAGAATGATACCACAATATAAGGACAAAATGATTGACTTCAACAATTGGCTAAGCTTCTGGTGTTATTCAAAGGGGATCCAGTATCTGTCGGCCTGGGACGACATGATCGACAGACTATGATGCTTTGCCAGAGATGGTCTGCACCTGTCACCCCTTGGATTCAGGTTACTGGCTAAGGCTCTTACCACCCCTATAGTGCCTTTTTTAGGCAAAGTTCAAAGGACATAACCACCACCGTAACAGGTACAAGCATGTAAATTCTGAAGGTAATGCTACTCAATGCTAGAAGTCTAAACCTCAAAATGCACTCTCTCGAGGCACTCCTAAAAATGGAGAACATCGATATCTGTGTGGTAACTGAGACCTGGTTCAAGGCTCCAGACAGCAACCCTGCAATACCATGCTACAACTCTTACCACACTTTTTGGCCACCAAACCAGGACCGAAACACTAAAGATGGAGGAGTGTCCATATTCACCAAGGATATTCACACCACCAGGCTAGTTGCCCAACACAATGCGTCTGAAATTCTCCAGGTGCAACTAACACTAGGTAAGACTGCAATCCAAATTGTAGCTTGCTACAGATCCCACACCATGCCCCAAGATTCTCACTACACCTTTCTAAACATATTGGAAAATATTAAGATACAAGCAAACACCCTAATACTGGGTGATTTCAAGTACCCTGCCATTAACTGGGAAAACTACTCGTGCACCAACACCTTTGCCCAACGGTTCTTGCAATTCATAAATTCCAATGCCCTGGCTCAACTAATCCATAGTCCCATGAGGGGCTCCAATATCCTAGACCTGGTCATTACCAACATAGAAAATTGATGCTCCACACCTATGGTCACCCCCTTGTTGGTCAGGTCTGACCATAAGCTAATCACCCTTAACATCCACATCCCACCCCCACCCCCCAGTAAGGAAACCTCCATAAAAAACCTCTCCAAAGCCAACTTCATGCTACTCAAGTCACAAGTGACAAACTTCATGAAACTCATGCAGACGGGAACTGAAAGTTCGACTGCTGAATCCTACACTAAGTCGCTGTACAAGCACATCCACTCATGCATGAATTGTGCCATCCCAAATAGAACCAAGATGCTCTCCTCCAAAAAAAGGAAGCCAATCTGGTGGTCCCCTGCCATAAACAAACTTTACAACAAAAGGAAGAAACTTTTGCAGAAAAGAGGAAAATCCCAGGATGCAAAAAACTCCCTTACCAACCACAGTAAGAAGCTGAGATCCCTCATAAAATCCTTCAAAGCTAGTTATGAAAATAAAATTGCCAAAGATTCCAAAGACAACCACAAGGCATTCTATAACTATGTCAAGCATCTAAATGGCAATGCTCAGAACTGCTCTGAGCTACAACAGAATGGCATTAAATATACTGATCCCAAGGATGTTGTCAATATCCTGGCAGATCAATTCAGTGCCAGCTTCATCCCCCTCTCACCCCCTAAATGGCCAGTCTCAATACCAGAAGATTGCAAAATTTTGGTAATAATGGCCACACAGCTAAAAATCGCACTCTCCAAAGCTCAGAATACAGCATCCATGGGACCAGATGACAATCCGGGCTGTATACTACATGAACTACAAAATGAACTGGCACCTCACCTAAGTGTCATGTTTAATCATAGCGTCACTTCAGGCTTCATGCCCACTGAGTGGCACACAGCTACTGCTATCCCACTCCACAAGGGGAGATCCACCTTGGACCCTGGGAACTATCGCCCCATCAGTCTGATGAGCCTGATCTGCAAGGCCATGGAATGCATTATCATGGAACTTATAAACAAAGACATTGGCAACCTTCAAACACTGGACTCCACCCAGTTTGGGTTCGTGAAGGGCTGATCTTGTCTCCTGAACCTGACTGACTTCTTCAAATCAGTCTCCAGAGCTGTGGCAAGGGTAAGGTGGTCCACACAGCCTATCTGGATCTCGCCAAGGTCTTTGATATCATCCCCCACTCTGGAATCATAGATAGACTTACTAAGCTGGGCATTAATCCCTACATCACTCGATGGTTTGCCAACTGGCTTACTGACAGAACCCATGCTGTAAAAGAAGTCGGCTCCAAATCCATCTCCAGACAAGTGGCAAGTGGAGTACTTCAGGGTTCAGTCCTGGGACGGCTCTTGTTTGGCATCTACTTCTCTGAAGTACAGGCCAACACTAAGGGACTCTGGCTAACAAAGTTTGCAGATGATTCCAAACTGGGAACCATTATTGAATCCCCAAATGATGTGGATACTCTACAAAAGGGCCTTACAGAAACAGATGCTTGGTGCCAGAGCCATGGGCTCAAACTCAATGCCAAGAAATGTATAGTTATCTCCTTTGGGAAAAAATATGTACCCGTGAATTATCACATAGGTGGCAGTACACTAAACACTGAAAATGTGATAAGAGACTTAGGGACACAGGTGGACAGTGGTCTCACCTTCGATAACCACATCACCACAACAGTCAGGAAATCCTTCTATATGGCATACCTCATCTCTAAGGGCTTTTCATCCAGAAAAATGGAGGTCATTGTCCCACTGTACTCATCCCTCATTAGACTCATTATAGAATACAATGCCGCATTTGGTATGTACCTCTCAGGACATCTGCAACAACTGGAAAGGCCGCAGAAATACCTCACTAAAAGAATCATAGGCCTAAAGTAGATGCCCTATGCTGATCGCCTTAAAAAACTCCAGCTATACTGTCACATATCGTCTAAGCAGAGGCAATCTCTGCTTAACATACAAGGCCATGTCAAACCCAGAGCTGTTGGACATGCTACACTTAAGGAAATCCCAATCCCTCAGAACCACACGCTCCAGGGATCTAAACCTTGTCATCACAATAAACAAAACATGCTGGAGGGATAGGTTCCTGACCCAGAGACTCCCCAGACTCTGGAGTAGACTGCCCATACATGTCAAGCAGAGCACCTCTTTGGCCCTCTTCAAAAGGTACCTTGATGATTGAAAGGGAGAAAGGAAATTCACCCCAGGGATCACGTCAGTTGCCCTGCTAGACAGGGTTCCAGGGAAGTAAATAGTGTGGGAAGAAATAGCCACGGAATTGTTATTGCCATGAACCTATGAACACAAAAATGTTGATCATCTGTTCTGCTGACTAAAGTATGTCAACAAAATAGCTGTTGATTATACAGACAGTCAACTATATTAATGTTCCCCAGATACACAAATATATATATATATATGTATATATATATATATATATATATATATATATATATATATATACACACACACATACACACACACACACACACACACACACACACACACACACTATTAATAGTTGAGCCACAGAAATTTTGAAGTGCTTAATGTTAATACACTTACATTGACAAAAACACATTGACATTCTACAGTGTGTGCTCCGAGGCTAATCATCAGCACATGCAATACAAAATAAAGAGTTTTTTGCGCACACATTCCAGGCTAATTATATATACATACTATCTCTAAAATTACACAATCAGCATATAAAGGGCATATCCTCCTACTGGTTGTGTTTTTTATTTTTACTATTTAAACATGATGTTACTGCATAGTTTTTAGCACTGAGGAAGGGTTTGTGTTACCTGAAAGCTTTGTATATTAAGGTTTTATCAATACATTGCTTTTTTTTTTTATTGACCATTGATAAGGGTAAGCAGGGGCCTGGGAGATGAACTATTTACAGGCTGCCCGTGTTCATTAGAGACAGAGGTGTCAAATCAGGGATGAATTTCCTGTTACCCATCCAATTGTCATATGATATTCAGGACACTGTGCCAAATAAAATTATTGTTTGTGCACAGCTATAGATGATGATGATGTGAACATCCAGCACATAAAAACTAAAGCACAGAACATGGTAATTGGTTATGTATCAGGTACCTTTACTTTAGCTGTTATGTCATTTATCACAGTGAAATAAATTAAGATAATTTGACTATTGGGTATAACTTCACTCATAGTGATAATGTAAATACAGCAAAAATAATATATTTCAAATTCCAAAAGCTTTATTAAAATGTATATTATAAACAGCATTAAGTTAAATTAAAACTAGTAATAAGCATTTTCATGTACAATACTTCATCATCGACCAGTTTTAGTTTAACTTATTGCTATTTAGTATTTTATTTATGATGATCTAATCACATTGTCAGAGCTCTGACTATACAGTTTTTGCTTATTTATGTCTTCTGTTTTGTTTGACTCATTAGATGCAGACATATACTATGATGCTGCATCTAATACAGCCAATCAGACAGATCACTGATGGCGACCCCACAGAACAGCTTGCACCTGCTGGTATAGATAATCAGCCTACAATTTGTACAGATAGTCAGTCAGCTTGAGGAAAATGACACACATGGTGGCTATGACATCAGTGGTGTAAATGATTAACCTCTGTATGTTAATATGCTGCTGTAGTTTGCAGAAAACCTGTTCAGGCAAATCATAGTCTCCCATTCTGATAATTCTAGGACTGTATATATTCCTGGGGATTCATAAACATCTTATTGACAATCTCTGACAAGCCAGCAGTATTGTCAATGAGTGTTTGATGAGTAGCAATGCTAATCATATACGCATGCAGCCATGCCAGTGCACATGACAAGGAGTCTGCAATGACCCATGGCTAGAATGTAGTTAACCACTTCTTGGCGCACTGAAGTGCAAGCTGCTGAGGTAAAAAATGATGGTGCAGAAGCACCCCAGGTAGTCAGTGTGAGTGTGCACACACAGTTGTATAATGTTAATGTAATAAAGAGCAACATATATAGAGAGAGAAATGTGTGATGGAAGGGAAAGTATCATTAATGGCTAAAGGAGGAGTAGTGGTTACACTATACTAAAATAATCCACAGGGATGGACAGAATAAAGTGCTAAGGCAGTCGAGGAATAAAACAATTGTCAGAAAAGCAGAGCAATGAATCTGCTATGATAATATATGAGTTTTGAAGAATGTGAAGCATATACAGGACAGGTGCGATACAATAAAGTAACATGATGTACCAACCTGAAATAGTCCTTACAACATCAACATATTAACAGTGGTCCTGAACTACACTGTTGAATGTCATTAAATGCAGAATATATGTAACCCTGATGTGAGTCAATCCATCAGTTCAGGTCACATGGCATTATATCCACAGTTTACTGACAGGGTGAGGCATTGCAGCAGTTAGTGTAAACATGTCATAAAACACACACATCATGGAATTGTAGCACAGGTCCAGACTGCAAACCGAAAATTTGTAAAACAACATATAATTACAAGGGAATTTGAAATCTCCACTCAGTACATGGACACTGTAGTTGCATATATGCAGAAAAATTATTTCAGATCATATGCTCATTCGTGGCACATCTACATATTTTTTTGACCATACCACATGTTGGAAATGGCAGTATAGGACAGACAGAGATGAAAAGGGAAAGCAAGCAGGCAGTACAACAGAAGGCATGTCATTCTGTATAGAAGTGTTTGAGGAGCTCACATCCCCCAAATTCATAGTTCAACAGTGACAGAAATCTCTAGAAATAAATTAGATTACAAAGTTCCAATCTTCCCCTCCTAACTTACACATTGATTATTGGAATGTTTACTTTCAAGGGAAATGAACACAAGACAGCAAGAAGAGATAAGATGTGTGTCATGAATGGAAGTAAGCCTGTGCCTAATACACTGATGATCTGTACACAGGATTACACTTCAGAATATTGAACTACTGAAATATCACAATTCAGTAGCTCAAGTCCAAAGTGTCAAAACTGCACTTGAATGAAAGTGCAGAATGCCGAATGTGGAAATGCCAACTGTGGAAATGTCAAATCTGCGGTTGTGGAGGCACATACATGACGTGGGATTCCCTGTGTTCATAATGTGTGGTCTGGTATGTGAATGTAGCTGGAGATTCAGGTAAGTGATGTTTTTCTAGGGGGTTTGGTAGGGATTTTAGTGTATGTGAGTGTGTTTGGAGTTTTGAGGTGTGGGTTAGGGTAGGTAGGTAGGTAAGATTGTGAGTGTGTAAGTGTTGAGAGTGATGGTATTTGTACATATGTGATGTGTGTTTGTGCAGGGGGAGTGTACAATGTGTAGTGGTGATTTTTGTGTGTTTGTGAGTTTAGTGTGACCTCGGAGTTAGTATATTTAAGTAGTGGGGGTGCAGGGGGGCTTGCCCCCTGCTTAAATGTAGGGTCTGCGCATGTGTTTGTTTTGTTGTGTTAGTTTGTAGTGCAGGGAGGAAGGTGTATGTGTGATTGTTTTTGTGCGGAGTGTGTATGTGGGCAGTTGGAATTTTAAATTTTGTGCTTTTGGGGTTTCGTGTTTTGAAGTTTTCGGCTTTACAGTTGCAAAATACTGAATTTCAATATTTCAGTATTTCGAGATTGTAAAGTGAAACCATACACAGACAATATTTGAAACATTGAGTGAAAAAAAAACTTTCAGGGAAATGGAACATATGACAGCAAGACAACAAAATTACAACTAATTGAATACAAATCCATGCCTTTGGCAATGACAGTCTCTACTTCAGGAAAATATGTCATAGAAAAGGTGAGTGAAAAACACCTTTTAGTGGAACAGAACACATGACAGCATGGAACCAAAATTACACCCCTTGGCAATGACACGCTCGAGAGCAATGCATTATCAAGTGAAGTCACAGAAGAACTTCAACAGAAAGGATCTGCAAACACACATCTCAGGAAAATATTAGAAGAATATTGAAAATTGAAAATTGAAAATTGAATATTAGAAAATGACATACCAGCCATCAGGGGATTAAACTAATTCTGGCAGTGCAATGGCAATGTGCACATACTACATGAGAAGATACAGCCATGGAGGCTGTCACATACATGCAGTAGGTTACCTTACATACTTACATTGTACTTTATTTGTACATGATACAGATATTTTAGTATATTGCTTCAAGGTAGACCTCCATGGATTTGGACCCCTGACTGCCTAACATACACTCTGTAGATCTGTGCATCATCACTTGGAGGCATGGAAGAAATTATAGTAATAGGGTCAAAAACAGAAATTTTAAGGGAATGTTAGAAAAGTGTGGAAGACTATAGAATGAACATTGTTAAACAGCTTACAACATTAAAGGGATCAAAAATCTCTCCCTTGTGTATTGAAAATTCCAAACTGTTACATAAGCATACTACGTTTAGCTGCATTTCATAAATGTGTTACAATTTCTATTTTATTATACAATGACTGGCCATTAACATTGGAAAACAAGCACACTGATTGGTCAGTCCAACCAGTGTGCCTATTGTAAATCGAGCATACACCAATGGAAAAAAGTCCAGATGCCCGGACTTTCTTCAATTAATATATGCTATGAAAATTTTACTTTTATTTTGGCAATATTGTATTAAAACAACACAAAACAAAAAGACTATTGCTGAAAGAAAGAAAGATGCATCCAACACCAAAACTGAGAATTAATAACCACTTTTCTTCATCAGATGACGTTCCATTTACTAATGAATAGAATGAAAGCAAGGGGTTTTTTTTCATTTTGTGTTGTTTTGGTTATATTAGTTTATTCAAGTTTTTAGCATTACTATATTATAGATCAAGGATCACTTTGTTTTATTTAAAAAAAGAAAAAACTTACCAAAAACGAAAACTTCAAACCAATGACAGAAATACAGGACAGACAAAAATGAAAAGGTGATCAGGTATGCTATGCAAAACTAAAGAATCATACTTGATTGTCCTTTTTTGCTCTGCCCCATCTCTGCCATATGTTGAAAGTCTCCTGGTTTCTTTTTTTTTTTTTAATTAAAAACAAACAAACAAAAAAGCAATGGAGATCTTCCTTTCTCCATTGCCTTCTTTGCACAGCACTAATGTACTGCGTAAGTGTGGGAATGTGCATGTGCAGTACATCAGGGAAGTCCCAGGATACCGGGGAAAAATGCAAAAAAGCAGCAAGGCACGCTTATACAAGGACATTACTTAAGAAAAGTGACTAATTTTTTTTTGCTGCAAATAATGTCATTGTATAAGGGTGCCTTGCTGCTTTTCTGCATTTTTCCCCTGGCATTTTATGCCTAAGTACTTATCCAGTAGTATACATCTGGGATACGCCCAACAGAAAAATATCTGTGCAACACAATTATGTTAAATGTGGACATATTGCATGAATTGGATATGCTGCTTGCAGCTGAGTGATAATGCCACCCAGACAACACACAGAAAATGACAGTATAGGGGGTGCCAGCCCTTGTGGTTGGCACATCTCTTAGCATTTCACCTGTTTGATTTCTTTATTGCTATGTGGTTGCAGATGATGCAACCATATCCTCATAGAAGTGTGACAAAACTCAGCAACTACAAGTTGACACAACAGAAATATATTTAAATTTATTTAAAAAACATACTTCATATCTGAAATCAAAATACAAAAAAGCAAGCTTCAAATACCTGATCCATTATTTATGTATTTATTTATTTATCTATTTATTTATTTACTGACATTTGTTAACCAGGAAAGTCCACTGGGTAATAAACTCATTTTTAGTGGAGGCCCAAGGAGAAAAGCACCACAAATATGACATACCAAATGAACATACAGAGCAAAATTTTAACAAAAATACATTAAATGAGTTAATTCATACAACAACATATAGTTGGTAGGTTGCTATAAGCATGATAATATAAAAGACAAATAATAATATATACACTATATATGGTACATTCGACATGATGAGATTACGGGTGGAAGTATAGTAAGTAAAGGTGCAATATTTGTTTGGAGGTAGAGAATGATGGTGTGAATGGAAGCATCTATATCACAATGTCGAATGATAAAAAGAGTGAATGCTCTTTTACCGAACACTAAAAACCAAAATCAGTAAACGTCGAACACATGGAACAGCGTTTTTTTTTCCCCAGGGAAAAAAAATAGCTGTTCTTCAAAAAAAAAAAACAAATCCAAACACAAAATAAAATGAGGGGCTTCGGCCCCAAACCCACCAACTCCAAGATCGCACCACAGTGGAGGAAATGGCAAAGTCTCAAAAATAGCCCAGTAATTTTTTTCCCTGGGAAAAAAAATTGCTGTTCCTTGTGTTCAGCATTCAGTGCTTTTGACTTTTAGTGGTCGATAAAAAGAGTGTTAGCTCTTTTTATCGTTCAGCTTCATAATATAGACCCGAATGGAAGTATGATGTGAATGGAAGTGGGGGATGGAGATGTAAGAGATAAAGAGTGATGAAAGAGATATGGTAGTAGGAGGATGGAGGTACAAAAGATAATAAAAAGATAAGGGAGGATAAGAAGAACTATAAGTATTTGTTTATGCTGGCCTATAGTTTTGGGTACAGGGACAGATGTGGTTGTTGATAAAATATTTCTTTAGTGATATTTTGAATGCATTTAATAAGTCTAACAGGGTGATTTCTGGGGGAAGGGCATTCCAAATCCTAGCTATGGCATAGGAGTACAGGCTATGTCCAGCTCTTTTATTAGGTTTCCCAATGGTTACAAGTTGTTTGTTGGTGGATAGTAGATTTCAGAGTGGCAAGTAGGGTTGAAGGATATTCGGAAGGGCAGGGCAGCTAACTGGTGCGTAAATTAGTTTATGTGTTAGAGTTAGTTGGGTGGAATAGAGGTATTGTTTGAACTCTAGCTAGTTAAGTTCCTTAACAGCTAGACAGTGATGTGAACGATATGGTAAACCAGTTTCAAATTTGGCAATTTTATGGTAGCATGCTTGGAGTTTGTTTTTGTGAGATTGGTGGAGGCTGGTAAAGATGGAGCTCCATAGAAGAGAGATGGGAGCAAGAGGGTATTGGCAAGTGCCATTTTAGTAGGTTTATCCATGTAAAGTTTGTGTCTGTATAATCTGCCGAGTTTAAAGTATTTTTTTAATTGCACTAAGTATTGTTCAAAGGAGAGACACTGTCAAAAGCTTTTGATAGGTCTAACAGAAGTAATGGTGTTATTTCGCCAGAGTCAAGGGCTTTGTTCACAATGTCTGTGGAGGAAAGGAGAACAGTGGTGATACAATGTGTTGGATGGAAGCCATGTTGAGTTGGTGTAAGGAGGTTGTTATTAGTTAGATGTTTCATAAGCTGTGTGTGAATACATTTCTCTAAAAGTTTAGATAGAAGAGAGAGAATTGATATGCATTGGTAGTTAGAGAGTTTGTTGATGTTGCCACCTTTGTGCAGAGGGGTTATGATAGATTTTTTACATAAGTTGGGAAAACTGGATTCTGTGACAGATCTATTAATGAGATACTAACAGGGTAAGATATTGCGTCAGTTGCAAGTTTTAGGTACTCTGAGGGAAGGTTATCTACAGATAGTGAGCAAGGTTTTAACTTTTTAAAATGTTTGTGCACAAGTAAAGTGGGAACAGTATTACGAGAAAAAGAACTGGTTGTAGGGGGGTTAGTCTGAGCTATATGTAATGGGTCTAGATTATCAGAGGTGCTGGACAGAGTGTTAGTTGGTGGCTGACGTATAAGGCTAAGTATACTATTAAAGAAGAGGGAGTGGAAAATATGGGCTATTTCATCTGTATTTTTGTCTAGGACTGGAGAGGGGTTATGGTGGGGTCTAGGGTTAAAAAGGGAGGAAACGGGTTTCCAGAATTTCTGTCGGTTGCTTGTTTGGTTAAGTAATTGCTGTGAGAATTATTATTTTTTTATCTGCGATTACTTGTTTTTTGGCTAAATTTCTTAGCTGTCTGTATTTAAGATGGGTGGTTTCATTTCTATTTTTGTGCCAGTCTTTCCAGGAACAGTCTCTAGAGAGTAGTAGTTGCTTGGTGCGTGATTTTGTTTAGCCCTTTTGATTCGGATGGGAGCTGGACCGTTAAGGGTATATAAGAAAACTGAGCTAAAGTGGCTCACAGCTTCTTCCAGTGGTAATATTTTTAGAGGGGTCCAGTCGATAGATTTTAACATGTTATTGAAAATATGTTGATTGAGTCTAGCTAGATTTCTAAATGTATTATAGGTATGGGTGTTTTTATCATGGATTTGAGCTCTATAGGTGTATACCAGTGAGTGATCACTTAGGATATTGTGCAGGGTACTGGTATGTTTGTATTTATGAGGGTCTGTGACTAGGATTCAATCTAAGGTTGAGTTTCATGGGTTATTGTGTACTTGTGTGGGGTTAGTATTAAGCTGGGTGTACCAGTGTAGGTTGATACTAAGTATGGGGGAATCAAAGATTAGGTCATTCCAGTTAATGTTAGTATCACCTAGAATAATGGTTTCGTTGGTTGGGTCATCCAAGCAAGAAGGTCTTCTAATATAGGGATGCTTTGTTCTGATGGGATGTATAGCACTGCAATTGTTAGTTTTTTGCAGTTGTTTATTTGTAGGGTTGCTATAAGAAGTTCTACGTTCTGGAAGGATGGAATACATTTTGTGATAGGGGTTATTGTTAAGTGGTTATGTAGATTAAAGTTATGCCTCCATCTTTTTTATGAGTTCTGTGACTTCTGTCAGCTCTTAGAATGTTATAACCTGGAGAAATTATTTCAGTACCTAGAATATGAGGTTTAAGCCATATTTTGGTTATGGTTACTATATATATCAGGAGACTATTGTGAGAGCCATGTGTGAAATTCAGTAATGCGTGTGTTTAGTGTGATAAGTAGGGGATGTTTTGTTGAGAAAGACTGAAGAGAGGTAAATGGGAGAATAGGTCCAGGATTAGGATGAATGTATCCAGATTTGGATAGTTTTAGCAGAAGGTTTAAGAGCAGTGAAAGGTAGTTGCATTTACTGGCATACCTAGTGAGTGGATTACTAGTTTCTGTTTGGTGAGGTAGAGAAGGATTTAGATTTTTATTTAGTGTATATAAGCATGGTTGAAAAGGGAGAAGGATATGTTAAAAAAACTATCTAAGTGGGTTTGTGGAAGAAGAAAAAGAGTTGGTATTTTTATGTATAATGGAGATACATGGGATGCTGGTAGTGCAGCTTGGGGTAGAATGGATAGTAATATAAAGAGACATGTAGCAATGAAAATGATTTTTAAGGAACTTAGCATGGTTCTGAAATTAATCCCAGGATTCAGCAAGCTCTGCACGGTGTGCAGGAATAGTGCAAGAGCTGCTGCATGCAATATGGACGAAAAGTGATTCAGGAATGAGCTCCCGGGACATGCACGAGCACTCCAACACTATTCCTGCATGGACACAGCTGCTGTATGCTAATTACACCATTTGCAGGTGAAAACAATGCAAATGAGGTGAATTAGTGATCCAGGAACCATGCAGGCATCTGTGCAGGAATAGTGTAACCTGCAGAAATGCATTTCTGCAAATTACAAAATGGAGGCATGACAGCTCCAAAGAAAGCATGTATTCAATATAGTAGGCATGCCAATGGCCAAATATATGGCCAATGGTATGGTAAATAGTTGCAAAATTATAAAAAAAAATAACTTTTTTATTTGGCCAATTTCGGCCGTTTAAGCGTAGGGCAGCGGTGCGCAAATGGGATCGGCCCGAAAATTTAAAAAAAAGCTGGAAATAAACTTTTAAACCAAATTACCATTCTACCATAATAGTCAATGGCATGCAGAAGACAACAATACCATTGAATATTGGTTGCTAAGGGGGAAGGCTGAGTGTCAGTCTTGTAACCATACATTAGCAGTCACCTTTATGCAAATGAGGGGATTGATACTGAATCACAGATTTCCCCTCAGTGTTAGCTAGCACCCAACCGTGTAAGTGCAGCAACACCATGTTGCAAGCCTAAGAGGTAGCTGACTTCATAAGGGGGAGTGTCGTGCATGCTGTAAGCTTATTGGAGCTCTGTGGCCCATGTTTGCCCTAAGCTAAGCACAGCTAAGGAAGTGGGTGTGTCTGAGGCTGCCTAGCAGTGTTTACATTGCCTAAATGGGTGTGCTTGCCGTGCATCAGGTTTTAAACAAAAGAGAAACAGGAAATAGCAGTTCTGTTCACATCTGAGCACTGGGTATAAATGGGGCACCTCGAGGCTTAAACAGGAAGGCAATGGGAAGGGAAAACAGCAGTAGGAAGGCAATCAAGGAGAACTAGCATAGCTGGCAGGTGAAATGTATCAGAATCAGACAATTACACAGGCAGCAGCCCAGCCAAGCACACTACTATAAACTATGCAAACACTCTTCACTCTGGTTTTTCCCACAAACTCTACACCACCGGTGTACACAGATGGGGACATTTTACCAGACAAAACTAACAAAATGATAGGGGCTGCTGTCCCTCTCAAGCATCAATATGTGGAAGAGGTTTAGGGTGGTGAGGATGAGAATGCTGATGACCAACCCACATTGAGGAGAAGGAGAAGAGTGTACAGACCCAGGGTAACCTACCAGGGGCTACATGAGCTGGAGATAGTGGAGCGCTATAGGGTGGACAGGGACATCCTACAGCAAATTGTTGAGCTGTGCTGGCCATGCCTCACACACAGAAGCAACAGGGGAGAACTCATCCCAGTGGATACCAAGGTATATGCAGGCTTAAGAATACTAGCCACGGGTACCTTCCAAAGGCCAAATGGGAATATCATAGGGATCTCACAGGCATAAGCATCCAGGGTACTCCACAAGTTCCTGGATGCCATGTCAGCACATGCCAGTGAGCACATATATTTCCTCAACACCTGTGAGGTGTTGACCAGCAATATGCGTATCTTCCACTAAATAGCAGAATACCATGAGATAGTGGGTGCTATAGACTGCAGATATATATACACATCAAAGCACCACCTGGTAAATGGGGTAGGGTCTACATAAACTGCAAGGGCTTCCCCTCCATCAACTGCCAGGTCATGTGCAATGCCCAGGGCATTATAATGAATGTGTGTGCTGGCAGCCCTGGAAGATATCACACCTCCCACATCTGGCATATGACACAGCTGTACCAGAGATTTGCCAGTGGGGACATCCCATATGGCCACCTAGTGGGGGATGTTGATTACACACTGGAGCCATGGCTGATGACACCCATCAAAAATGCACACACACCCGAGCAAGAACTCCATAATGAGACACACGGACAAATGAGAATCATAATAGAGTGTGTGTTTAGGATGCTCAAGTCATGGTTCCGGTGCCTGGACATATCCGGTGGAGTTTTGCAGTACTCTCCAGCTACATGTACACAAATTTTCATTGTATGTGCCATGCTACACGATATGATCCTGTGAAAACAGCTGCAGCAGGAACAGCACAGGGCAGGGCCACACAACCTCCCACCATTGCCAAATCCAGCACAGGCACCAAGTGACTCAGAGGAGGAACAACTTGAGCCTGCCCATGTAGGCAGAAGGAGTGCCCAGTATGCCCAGGCTTTAGCAAAGAGGCAACACATAGCACATATACTGACACAGTTGGAACCCAGGGAATGACCCCTCTCTCTGACTCATGCATACAGTAAAAGGGATGCCAAACATGGCACTACTTGTGCTTTAACATGTATCCCTATACATGGTAAAGCACAAGTAGTGCCATGTTTGGCATCCAACATAGTCATCCCTCCAGCTCCATCCTCAATACTGGCACAGCCACAAGTAACTCACTCTTCCTATCAATTACTGAATGGAGTAGTATGTTCTGTTAGTCGTAACTATGGCATGGATCTGAGCATGCAAGGGAATTGGGAGGCTGAATGGGATGGCAGCAGATAGTGGACACCTATATGGACAGCATGGAATCCATAACAAATACTGGTGTCAACAAAGTAGGTAGTACTAGACAAGGTGACAAATCCCACTGTAGTACATGTGGTGGCCCAAATGTGTGTCCATAGGACACACACATGCATGTCAGTGAGGCTCACATACCCAACAACAGCCTCAGCCAGCAGGACAGTTGTAGATGACCATAAATAAAGGCTGTGCTAAGGCTTGCAATTAATGGTAATGGATAACTGCCCCCCTCTGGACCTACACAGACAGACTACAACAGGTCAGACAGTTGTATGTTAGTTCTTGCAGGGTATGAAGTCTGAAACTGAAATGTAAGTCAATAAAACCTAAGATCTGTACTCTACTGATATGCCTCTAGTCTGCATGATAGGTCAGAATACAAAACAAAATGGAAGCCAACAGAGTACCTGAAATACCAGTACAGTCATAGAAAATGTTTACAGTTGTCAGGTGTGCCCCTCCCCCCCCAATCCTATGTAGAAATGCAGTAACATGTAAGAGTGGGATTAATAATAGTGGAGCACAGATTACCTGAGCTGGCCCAATTTACAGGATAGATTGTTGCATGTGTACAATATGCAGGGCTCTATGTGTTAGGTTGTTGTATGTTGTACATTGTGTGGAAGTGGTCAGCATGTAAGGCATGGAGGGTTGTGTCCCAGTGGCCTATGGACACTACTGTTGATGACAGAGCCATGTTCTGACAACTACAGTGCAAACCACAATGCATCCCAGCAAGACCCAATTCAGCAGTCATCCACACTCATATCAATATCTGTCACCATCTGAAAGATGGACATGCCATGAATGTGGGCCCAACCATACACACAGTACACAGGTGGAAGTACCATAGACAGAGTACATAAAATGTAACTGTCAACTGCACACACCTTTGGAATTGTACATACAGGTTAGCAGCACATTAGTTGTTTGTGCAATATGGAATACTGATGTAGTCTGGCCAAACACTGGCAGACCACAAAAGACACAGTTATGAAATAATGAGAGAATGCCTATGTCCCTGCACAAGGCAGCATAAGGGAAATGTCCCAGGTATATCTGTGAGTCAGCTGCAAGAAGCCTCCATATCACACATGCACTCAGCTCACCCCACGATCATCCACAGGTTTATCACAGGTCATATCCCTGCTGTCGGGAATGAGTACAGCATGACCCTCACTTCTGGGAATACCCACAAAATGCAACATGCTGAAAAGGTGTCCTATGCAAGTGTGTCCTACTCCCTATCTGTAAGCAGCACCCTATCAGCATCCAGACCAATGGATTAATATGTACAGGAACAATTGACATTAACACCTCCCACACTTACCCTGTCACCCCAGTGGAATCCAGTGGCTTGCGGCCTAGTACTGTAGCAGTGACAGAATGCACTGGTCTGCTACAGATGGCCTGCATCACTACCAAATGCCCTACACATCTCTGTCAAAGGCCTGTGCCTCACCCATACTGCCAATGTATGTTATCTCATGGGGTCCCAAATAACAACATAACACAGTTCACAGAACAAAAATGCATGGCCATATCAACAAATCCCAGTAGCATGCCCACCATGTCCTACTGCATGAACTGTGGACCAATGCCAAAATAATGCTGGGATGAAGGGACAACTATAGGGATACTTCACAGATATCACTTGCATAATGTTAGGAAGCAGATAGAATAACAATGTGGGGGTGTAGAAGCATGGACGCCATAAAGTGTTTGAAGTCTGAAACTCTGATTTGTGCCTACACTACTCCTGCCTGCAAACCCAGTAATGGGTGGTTACAAACCCACTCGTAACCACAATGCGAAGGGGACCTGACCAGCTATATGAGCCCTGCCTCTGGGTAACCTGGGTGAATCTGTACAGCTGAGAGGTATGGCCACAGCAGGATATGGCCATCCTGTTATGTCGATAGATGTACAAGCAGGGGAACCTCAGTCACCACAGTACCAAGGTGCTGGACCATTTACACAGATCCTTAGCAAGTGTCTGCAGCTCCCCCTCCAGAATGGCATGAGTGTGCAAGAATATGTAGGCTGCAGACCACAATACTGGATACAGCTTCATTCATCTTGTATTTCCCTGGAAATAACTGTGAGCAAATAAGTATATCTGTTGGTAGTTGATGACATAATACATCACAGTGTAAAATGGTACAAGTCTGAATACCTCTGTTAACACCAACCATGTAACACAAGCAGCACAGACAGCAATAGTTACAGTATCCCACTATCTGTCACCCATTGTGACTCCATATTGTCAACCTAGCTCGAGATATCCTGCAGAAACAGGTTGCTAGCTCTAGGTGTAGAACACAAAATCCTGCACTGGAGAACAACCTACCTGGAATGGATTCACACACTCACTACAGAATGTCATACTCCTACACTTTGAGAATGAAGTCCATGTTTGACAATACAGTGGACTATACATATCTGTCTGTCGCAGATGTCTGTGCACACACACCACACTGCACACCATTCATGCTTTGCACACACATTGGAAAGGAATACTCACGCATATCCAAGGCCAACACACTATAATAGGTCAAACATACACACGCACACACACACACACACACACACACACACACACACACACACACACACACACAGATGTGAGGAAGAGAGAGGCAGACAGTGATGAAGAGATTGCCATCATGAGTCCAGTCCCTGCCACCACATATCCAGTTGCCCAATATCACATGATGTGCCAATGTCAATCACTGTAGACATTTGCTTTTGGTATCCCTTAGCCCTATAGTGTCTCTGATGCTTGTGATAACTGTGTAACATGATAGTACAAATCAGTATTCATCTACCATTTGTATACCTAGTCCTGTCAAATGTAAAGTTGTGTGTGACTGAGTGTTGTGTGTGTGTGTTCCCAGAGGAATGGTTTATGGCCCATTCACACACATTGCACTTCCCATAACCCATGTTAGCACTCATGCTGATGTCAGTCACCTTGAAATAACCCTCTGGCCAATTATCAGCCCCGTAATCTCTGTGGCATGTGTGATAACTGTGGAAAGTAATACGGTCGCATACTAGTTAGGTAAAAGTTCTAATCCCAGGCATGGCAACTGTGAAACTCTGTGTGTGTATATAGAGATTAATTATTTCAAGGCCATTCACAGTCTCTGCACCTCCCATTGTCCTACATTAGCAAGCCTGCTGTCAGTAACCTTAAAATACCACTTTGGAGAAGGGCTAGCTCTCTAAGCTTTGTGGCGTGTGCGATAACTGCATAATACCATTGTATAACATACTAGTCAGGTAGGAGTTCTAATCCCTGATATGGCAACTGTGAAACTCTGTGTGTGTGTAGAGATTAATGATTTTGAGGCCATTCACAGTCACTAGACCTCCCATTGCCCTACTTTAGCAAGCCTGCTGATGTTAGTCACCTTGAAATACCGCTTTGGTCAATGGCTAGCCATATAAGCTTCATGAGATGTGTGATAACTGTGTAATGCTATAATGTAACATACTAATCAGATGGGTGTTCTACTCCCAGACATGGCAACTGTGAAACACTGTGTGTGTGTATGTGTGTGTGTGTGTGTGTGTGTGTGTGTGTGTGTGTGTGTGTGTGTGTGTGTGTGTGTGTGTGTGTGTGTGTGTGTGTGTAGAAATTAATGATTTTTGAGTCCATTCACAGTCAGTACACCTCCCATTCACCTACTTTAGCAAGCCTGTTGATGTCAGTCACCTTGAAATACCCCTTTGGGGAAGGGCTAGCCCTATAAGCTCCATGGCGCGTGTGATAACTGCGTGACGCCATAGTGTAACATGCTAGTCAGGTAGGAGTTCTAATCCCAGACATGGCAACTGTGAAACTCTGTGCATGTGTGTGTGTGTGTGTGTGTGTGTGTGTGTGTGTGTGTGTGTGTGTGTGTGTGTGTGTGTGTGTGTGCAGAGATTAATGGTTTTGAGGCCATTCATAGTTGCTATACCTCCCATTGCTCTACTTTAGCAAGCCTGCTGATGTCAGTCACCTTGAAATACCCCTTTGGATAAGGGCCAGCCCTATAAGCTCCGTGGTGCATGCCATAAATGGAGAACAATGTAGCAGCAATAACTGCACAGCTATGTGTTTGACTGTCATCTGTGGCAAGTGCTTGTGTGTGTACATATGTATGTGTGTACTTCAAAGATTTTGGCCCCATTTACAGCCAGTACACATCTCAGAGCCTGACTTTAGCAGTCATTCAGATATCATCTACCTTACAAGTACCTGTTGCCAAGCCTAAACCATGTCTGGTTAGCGGTGCATGTGATAAATGCGTAACATAATGCTCCATAAAGATTGTTAGATAGAGGTTTGAACCTCCCCCCTGACAAATGTAAATGTGTGATTAGAGTAAATTTATTTTTGGGATCTGTCACCCACTACATCACCCAATGCCCGTATTTACAAGGTCTGGTGATGTTCCTCACCTTAGAAGTACCTTGGGACAATATTTATCCAATGAACTCCGTGACGCGTGTGATAAATGCAGTACATGGTAGTAGCAATATGTAATTAGGTAAGGGTTTGAATCTCAGTACTGGCAAGTGTGTCTGTCATTAGTATCCTGTATGGAGGTTGCTGTGATTGTGTAATACCAGGATGCATTGTGGGGTGGATTTTGTTAAATTATTATATTGAAGACCTACTATATGTCACAATGTCCACCTTACAAGGACAACAGATGTCAAACACCAGAGAGGCTGGTGTAGACAATCCATAGCCCTAAATGTGACATTATGGATTGGTAAACAATATAGGCAACCCTTGTAGTACTCAGAGAACACTCTCCACCCATGACTCATACACAAACACACTTGGCTAAGCAACAACCACTATATTGGTAGTTCCCTGATTATTGCCCACAGACAGTAACCACGGTGTGACTGCAGTGGACTATATGCCTGTTGACCACAACAGTGCCACTGACATCAGAAAGTATTGTGATGTGTAACATCTCCTGGCTGTGTGTTATCCAGCAAATAAAAGAACATGGCACCCTGTTCCATCCCTACAATAGGCAAATAAATGTTTACAGTGGTCCTTTTGCTATGTTCCCCACTGGACACCTGCAACAACTGTAGAGTCTGCAAATGTAACCCACAAAGGGAATACCATGCCTTGTACACATGCCCTGTATGGACAGATGCCACTAACTCCACTGAATACCTGTATCCTGCTGTCAATGTAGGTGCAAGCATGACCTCAGTTCCATAGCCAAGTCTGCTCAAATGAGATCAGGAATGCTACATCAGAAGATAACAATTTGTACACACAACATACCCCAGAGACCTCAAGTACACTTCCACATGTCAAAGAACATGTGTGTGGGACATGTGCACAACCCGGACACTGTCCATGTTATGGAATATATATATAGCTCACATACATGGGAAGCAGTGCACATTACTGGCCACCCACAATAGTAACCCAGATGAGTGGATGGTGAATACAATACCCACCTGTGGAGACCACTCCAGGGACTACACCCCTGAGCCACACTGGAGACCATTGTCATGTGGCCTGATGCCAAGGTATTCCCTTTGCCTAGCCTTGTACAGCTGTCAGGCCCATCCACCTACTACACACCTGTGAAGCAATGAACCTATGCATCTCAGTACTGGCAAGTGTGTGTGTGTGTGTGTGTGTGTGTGTGTGTGTGTGTGTGTGTGTGTGTGTGTGTGTGTGTGTGTGTGTGTGGTGATTAATGATTTTGAAGCCATTCATAATCATTACACCTCCCACTGGCCTACTTTAGCATGCCTGCTGATGTCATTCACCTTGACATAACCCTTTGGCCATGTATCAGCCATATACGTTCCGTGGCACTTGTGTTAACTGTGTAATACTGTAGTGTAGTAAACTAGTTAGGTAGGGGTTCTAATCTTGATATTGCCAACTGTGATGATGTGTGTGTTTCCCTGAGAAAGAGTGTGTGTGTGTGTCTCAATTGACACCTGCTTTTATGGACAGTCACATGTGCTACACTTCCCTTAACCCTTCTTTAGCACTGTTGCTGATGTCGCTCACCTTCAAAGATACCTTTGGACAGCTCTCCAACATGTAAGTTCCATGGCACGTACAATGACTGCATAACACTGTAATAGCAATAAATAGTCAGGCAGAGGTTTGAAACTGCGTACTGGTATGTGCGTGTTTGTGCATGTGTCATCAGTATCCTGCTGGGGTGAGTGTGTACTGACAGGAGCCATTGCAGTGTGGGTTTTGCTACATCATTATATTGAGGATCTATATGTCCCATTGTCCACATTACAAGGCCAACAGTTTTCAAACGTTGCAGAGGTTGTTGTAGACAATCCTCAGCCATAAATGTGGACAGCCATGTGCAATTACTATGTGACAGTATGGATTAGTAAACAATATAGGCAACTGTTGTAATACACAGATACCACTCTCCACCCAGGGATCATACACAAACACACTTGGCTCTTGCTCTCTTACATCCTTCCTTTCTTAATTTGTCTCTGTCTTCCTCTTGCTCTCTCTCTCTCTCTCTCTTGTGGATGTGGAAAAGTACATCTGTTTTGCATAGGCAGCAGCTTGAGTTTTGTAAAAAATGCTCATGATTAGCTGATGGCCCGTGCATGAATTACAGTCCCACTTGCTAATTGCATGTGGAACAGCTGTGGTATCATTCCTATAGCCAATTGCATAGAAACACACTCCTATAACTAAAGCACTTCATGTGGGTGTTGGTCCTTTTTCTTCACTGTGAGCAGGACTTCATTTGGGTGTTTGACAAACAGCATTACAGAGGGTAGCTGGAAATACCTCTTACAACATACACTGTAGAGACAGGCCGATAAACAGGAGGGGGATGTCCCAGACATGGGGACAGAATGTAAGTATTGCTGTTCTACATTTGAAGTAATGTTGGTTTAACAGGGTTTGTGTGGATATCGCTGTTCTACATGATTTAAAGTCTGGCATGACAGTGGTATGTGGTTGAGGAAGCTCTCACCTGTAGGGCTATCTGCAGACTGTCCAGAGTTTGTAGTCTTACATGTGTTGTGTTACTCACACATTTCCAATCTTTAGATATGCAGTAGCATACTCTGATGATTGCAGTCAGTACATGGTGACATCCATGTGAGTTACTGACTTCATATCCCGCAGAAGAGATATGTCACAACAAACCCTGTTACACCAGGAAATTTCTCAGATTATCACAGCAATATGTCAATATTGGCGCTGTGTTTGTGCCTCTGTCTCCCATGTCTGTCACCCTTTGTCCATATGTCATGCAGTAAGAGGTTCATATGTACAGTACATCATTATTTACTGACATCATACCTAGTAACAAGCCAGTAAAATATCAGAGTGCTAGACATGTTATATATAATAGGCCTCATATTTGAGGACAAAACCTGGACATTCTGTTGTAGTGTGCACAGTAGTGAGGACTGTATACTTAAGGTGATTGTTGACAGAGTGTGTATTGAGAATATGTTACTTGGCCTGTGTACAGACTGTGGTAGATGTCATTGTTCTTGGTCCTGTTCTATCTGATGTTGCATGCTGCTCCAGTTTATGGTACCCTATCAGCGTACATGTTTGTAGGACCAGACTGACACATGTCCCATACCACAGTCAGGCGTCAGACTACACTGTGTATTGGCCCAGTATATGTAGGGTTACTGTGTGAGTGGCTCATATGAGGGTGGTGTTGTTCACACAGTGCATATACTGTAATATTACTTAGGCTTACCATAATGTGACTGTGACTGTGATCAGATTGGTTGTGGATATGCACTTTCACACTGGTGTCTGTTACTCCATGCTGTTACATGCTGGTAGTGCCTGCTTTATTTGCAAGTACATGTGTACTTGGGTCAGTGTTGTGGCAGTCTGCTTGTAGTTTGCACAGTGCTTTGTGACATGCCTAGCAGCTCACTGTATTTACCCAGAGTGATGTTATGTCCAGATATTTGTCAGATGAACTGTTGCCTGGCCACCATAATCATTGTGTATGTCTGAAAAAGAAGTGGGATGGTGTAAAGATATATGTCACTAAGTAGTGTGAAGTATGTGGGTGTGGGACCTCTGCTCCTCCAGTTAATATGTGTTAGGACAGACAGGAGTGTGTGAATGCATCACCTTTGTGAGCTTATCTATTCTAGTATTTTTGTGATATCCTCATTTACATGGCTGTAAACATCCACTTTGTCAGATTTGGTCCACACATGTTCCACTAAGGAGTTCTGTGTATACTTCTGCACTGACCAGATTGTGTCAGACTGTCCACGTTTATTGTTCATATCTCTGCTGTATTCCACAGGATCATTACTGTGATTTGTGTGGTACTTCACTATGATGATCTTATGATGTCTGTCAGTAACTGATAGCGTACATGTCAGTATCAGAAGAGGCTTCCCACACATGACTGTTAACACAACCCCTGTTACTGTAGCAACATTCCACATTTATACCTGCAATACTTACATGACATCCCCTTGCACTAAGAGGTTGTGACTATTGCTGCTGAGGTATGACTCCAGTACAATGTTATGGGCATATGTTATATATATATATATATATATATATATATATATATATATATATATATATATATATATATATATATATATATATATATATATATGTGTGTGTGTGTGTGTATATATATATATATGTGTGTGTGTGTGTGTACATACATATATATATATATATATATATATATATATATATATATATATACACACACACATATATATATATATATATATATATATACACACACACACACACACACACACAGAGACAGACACACACATATATATATATATATATATATATATATATATATATATATATATATATATATATATATATATATATATATATATACACACGCACACACACACACACACACACACACACACACACAGATATATATAATATGTCAATATACACACACACACACACACACACACACACATATATATATATATATATATATATATATATATATATATATATATATATAAATATATATGTGTATGTACATGTATGGATCTAGGACTTTTGAACAAAAGTTCAACAGTCCGAATCCACTATCACTAAACACACTGTAACGAAAGTGCTTTCACCAATAAAGTGCTTTCATTAAAGTGTGTTAAAAAAAAACATTAAATCTAGTTTTATAGAGGGGGGCAAGCCCCCTTGCACCCCCTCATGTGGGGGGCTGTGCCTCCACATCCTCTCCTACTTTAATATTCTCACTCCAAGATCGCATTACAGTGAGGAAAAGGGAATTTTCCCTTATCCGCACTGTAGTACGACTGGCACAACAGGCATACTTATGCAGAAATGCTGCTTTGTTGAAAGCATTTTCCCGTAAGTATGCCCGCCCATTCACGATTCTGTTTTATATACCTTCCCAGATGTATCACATCATATTTATTTGCACCCTCTTATAATAAGCCCTGCAACTAACTTCCCTCTTATTTCCCCTCAATCCAACTCTACCCAGACAGTGTCCCTGCCCTCACCAAGCTTAGCTGTAATTCCTTTCCTTTTCTCACTTCTATTCAGCCACTGCCCTTACCAAGAATAGCCATAACTTCATCCCACTACTTAGATACACTTGTTCTAGACACTGCCCGTCCCCTCACTAAGACTGCTGTTATTTTACCTCTCAACTCTGTCTACTTTTTGTATCTCACAAAACCATACTCTATTTCCCTCCTTTTTAAAAGGCGAATAGAGTAGCTTTTCCTTCCCCAACAAAGCTTAAGAAACTAAGTTTCTAAAGGTTACACTCTCTTACCTGCACCCCCTGTTGTAGTTCTCCTTCTGGCTGATCACTGATTGTTTCTGGCCATTCCCACCTTCTTTGTTCTTCCTGCTCCGTTCGCCCTGCGGGATCACTCTGCTCCCCTACCCTGCCCCCAATTCTCACCCGCCTCCAGTATCTCTAAACTTATACCTTTCCTAACAGTCCCTCCCTCCTTTTCCTACCAATCAGATTACTCCACTCCATTAGTCCCTCCCTCATCTTTGACCAATCAGGTTTGACATTATCCCCCTCCCTCTTCCTTCACCACACCCCTAGCACTTTAACTGTCACTTACCTTCCAATTCCCTATAACTCATTTCTCCTTTTACCATGCTTAGCCTTCCATCAAAAGTCCTTTTCTTCTCCCACCTCATCTTACTTCTGTCATTGCTATACTGCTTAACCTCCTTCACTACCTTTTATGTACCCTCTCCTCCTCTTTCACCCCAAAACCATCCCACATCCCACTTTCACAATATCTCAGCCTCTTTAATCATTTCCCACCCTGTACTTCTCTTCAAAATAAAATTACTTCCAATCCCTAATAATACCCATAGAATTAAAGCAAACCTCTACCAATGTTCCCTATACAAACCTAATAAATTTACCACCTATTATATTCTCCTGCATTTAGCTGGCGATATTCACCCCAATCCAGGTCCTTATTGCTCACCTACAAATCCCCCTTCTAACCTCTCTCCAACAAATCTGCCCAACTCCAAAAATAAACAAAATTAATCCACTTAGCCTTGCCAAAGTCCTGCGAATCCAAAATAAGCAAAACAGAAGAAAAGATGGCAGGACACTGCTGCTGCTCAATAAAACTTTTAATAAAAACTTTAAAACAAGTAAACGAAGTAAGTAAGTAAGGATGTCAGGCTGCAGACTGCCTTGGATGAAACTAAATGGATTATAGACTTAATGGCACACCTACCCCCAGGTTTAAATGATGTTATTCCTTTAAAACCCACACTCCTGAAGAGGCGTGTGTTTCATTGACCTATAAGGTTTTCATTGGTTGTGACACTTTTTAAAAAGAATGTGCATGCAGTGTTTGTTGTCTGATGAAGGGTGTAACCCGAAAGCGCTAACCTTTTTTCATTTTGTCTGCATTTGGATTACTTCGTTTACTTGTTTTAAAGTTTTTATTAAAAGTTTTATTGAGCAGCAGCAGTGTCCTGCCATCTTTTCTTCCATCTCCAAAAATAAACATACTAATAAAAATCTCAAGTTCCTCACTTTTAATGCACAAAGCCTAAAAAACAAATTCACACTCTTCCATGCCTGGCTTACCCATAACTCCCCAGACATAGTGGCCATCTCTGAAACCTGGCTAAAACCTCACATCAAAGACTCCAAATTAATACCTCCTGGATATCATTCCCTCCGATCTGACTGCACTAATAAAAGAGGAGGAGGAGTTGCTTTAATTTACTCTAACCTCCTGACTATGACCCCATACCTTAACTCCATCCCATCCTTCAATAATGCAGAACTAGTCATTAGCATACTTCAAATGAACAGCCACAAAAGCATCTGCATTATTTCACTCTATATTCCTCCTGGAAATAAAGCTAACACATTGGAAGACATCCTCTCCTGGTCCTCTTCTAACATCAAACTAGAAACCTTTATTCTGGGAGATGTTAACATTGACTGGGGAAAAATCAATAATCCTAATCCCTCCATTACCATCAATCTATTCAACTTCACTCAACTTACAAACTCCATTACTAGACCTAACAAAAACAACCCCCCTGGCACCATACTCGACTGGATACTTGTGTCCCATCCTAACAAAATTATTTCATCTGGTGTAATTCCTGACCCTTTAGGAGACCACCTCCCTGCCTTCTCTATTCGAGCCACTCCCACTTCCCCTCACTCTCACTACTTCATTCAAACACGTAACCTAACCAACTTTAATCAAGATTATTACTCTAGCACCCTTAAGCTAACTAATTGGAACCCCCTAAAAACACTGTCACTAGACAAAGCCGTTGAATATTTCAATTCTACGTTCTTAACTATCCTTAACTCCCAAGCTCCAATAAGAAAAAAAAGAATCAGAACTAAACCCACCCCTTGGCTCTCCAAAGAAACAAAAAAGATTATGCACCAAAGAGACAAATCCTGAAAGCATACCTTAAACACAAACTGCCTGAAATCTTCCTTCAGTTTAAACAATTGAGAAACCTGACCAAAAAACTAGTCATCAGAGATAAAAAGTCTTACTACATCAAATTACAAGAAAACCATACAAGGAATCGAAAACAATTCTGGAACTCCATTAACTCCCTCCTTACACCAGGTACTAAAAGCAACCCATGTCCTGACACCAGCAAATCTGACCGTGAAATTGCCTCACTATTCAATTCCTTCTTCACATCTTCCATTGCTGACCTAACCAAGACTTTTAACAACAACCCACCCTCCCATATCAATCTTTCTCTCCCTTCCCACCCCACCCCACTTTTGAATTTAAACCTGTTCCTACCAACCTAATAAGGAAACTTCTCTCTAAACTCAAACCTTGCTCAAATGCTCCTGATAACATCCCTTCCTCCTTCCTAAAGATAGCTTCTGACTCCATTGCTATACCCATCAGCATCCTAATAAACAGGTCTCTATATGAATCCTATGTACCCATACTCTGGCATTCTGCTTTCATTCTTCCACTACACAAAGGTGGCAAGAACTGTAATGTCTCTAATTTCCATCCCATTGCCATCCTCTCCCCTATTTTCAAAATCCTAGAAAAGTGTATACACCTGCAACTCTTGCCTTTCCTTACTGAACACCAATTGCTCTCCCCCACCCAGCACAGCTTCCACCCTGGACACAGTACCACCACTGCCCTTCTCTCTTTCCTTCATTATGTGAACTCTGCCCGTGACTCTGGCAATTTAGTTTCATCTGTTCTACTAGATCTATCTAAAGCCTTTTACACCATCACCCACTCCCTCCTTCTAAACCATCTCTCTAATCTCAACCTTAGCCAAAATGCTCTTTCCTGGTTCACTAGCTACCTCTCAAACAGGTCCCAAGCTGTGAAATGGGGCCATCTACTTCTACCTTCCTTCCTACACCTACCTGAGTACCTCAAGGTTCCATTCTTGGCCCATTACTATTCAACATCTTTATTAATGACTTCCATAAAGCCATCCCCAACACCACAATTGTTCAATACGCTGATGATTCCACTCTTATCTGCCATGCCTCTAACCAAACAGAATTTCAAGCTCTAACCCAGACTGCATTTTCTACCACTGAAAACTGGATGTTCCAAAATCACCTCTCCCTTAATGCCAACAAAACTAAGATCCTCCTCTTTCCACCCTCCAAATCCTCACCACTAGACAAATACTCCTTTCATATTACCAGCCTTTCCAACTCCACTATTGAAATAGTAACCTCCACTAAACTTCTCGGTGTCATAATTGATGACCAGCTGAACTTCAATAATCATATCCAGCTAAACATCAAAAAAACACACATAAAACTTGGCTTATTGTACAGAAATAACCACTCTGTCTCCTTCCACTAGGCTAACCCTTGCCTCTACTTATCTCCTTCCCTCTCTACTTTATGGCACTCCTCTGCTCACTAATATTTCATCCAGTCTCATCTCCAGACTGGAACAATGCTACAATAAAATATTCAAATTTGCTACCAATGCCAAGTCTATCACTCATCACTGCTCCCCCCTCCACTCTCTAAATTGGCTTGAACTCCCTAATCAACTTAACTTTCTCCAACTCTCCATTGCCTATAAACTACTGTTCCATCCAACCAACTGTCCTGCTCTGTCAAATATTCTTCTACCCTATAACCCCCCTAGACCCCTTAGATCTTCTCACCAAAACCTGATCACTGTACAAAACCCTAAGCGCCCAGCTGGCCAAATGCTTTTATCCTTCACACTTGCTAAAAAATGGAATGCCCTACCCACCTCTCTAAGATCCTGCAACAACCTAGATAACTTCAAAGGCCTACTTCATTCTCACCGCTATCTTAATAAAATTTGCAACTGCACTCTTCAACCTACACCTATCAAATCCTCCTCCTCCTTCTCTCCTGGCTAACCCCCATTCTCAATTAAACTCTCTTTCACCTCTCCTAAAATACTAGCTGTATAAGCTACTCGTATATTATCTTTACTAGATGAATTAGTTACTAAGTAACCCTAGGTTGATCATCTTTTTCTCCTCTTCTCTTCTATATTCCTAATTGCATGTGAAACTAAAGTTATCTCCTCCTGCTTTCTTCATCCCAGAATATTTTACTTCACTTTTCTTTTGTGCTGAAACGTAACTAAATCTGTTAATAGTCTGCTATGTTTTGCTATTTGGACATTACTATTATAGACTGTTCGTAAAATCCTGTTAATCATTGTAAATTATTGTACTACTGTAGACTGTTCTTAAAAGCCTGTTTAATCTTTGTAAATTATTTTTTGTCTTAACTCTTTTGTAATAAATACTGTTGTTTTTGTGGAGCTTTTCTCCCCGGGCCTCCACTGAAAATGGGCCCCAAAGCCCAGTGGACCTCCCCGGTAATCAAACTGAAATAAATAAATAAATGTGTATATTTAGATATAACAACATACGTGATTTAACACTAATATCACTAACAAGTACTACACAATTGTAGAAGTCAAAGCAGTTGTTCAATACTAGTCAGTATGTGTACTGACAGATATATTGGAAAAAAACAATTGCTAGTTTCACAGCTGTGATGGCTTAGAGGTTAACTGCTGTGACTATAGTGTACAGGGTACTGGGTTCTAGACCTGCGAGGGATGTTTATTTTGTTGCTAGGCAGAACAAGGGCTGTTGGATACAGAGTGGTTAAGGCAGTTTTGAGCAGCTTTATGTGGGTTTGCGTGGGCTTGCCCAACGGTAAGCACTGCTAACATACAGTTAAACAAATAGGCACTTACCAGTGCACAAATGTCCTTAGCATTTACATTTAAGTAATGCTTACACATGCTAAGCATAGCTCAGCCCTGGTAACCAGTGCTCACCTTCCAGTCTGATGAAATAGCACGGTAATGATGTCTTTAATAAGTGCATTCAATTCCATGTACATAACATGCTTCTATGTGCTGTCATCACAGTAGCAAGCGGTCAATGGGACACCTGAGTATATATGGCTAGTACAACAATCTTTTCCTTTTGTATATGTTTCATACATGGGTAGCATCCCAGGTTATATGCAGTCACACTTGCATGTATTGTATCATTACGTTACTACTGTTAACAATGCTTGCTTTCCCAAGTAAGAGTAGATTGCAGATTGTAGTACTGAAAACATACACCCCTGCATGCAAAGCTGGACTCTGAATACTGAGTATCAAGTCCTTGGTGTGTGAGCTATTTGTTATTAAGTACTTACTACTGGATATTGATCTGATACGTGGATATTAATTGCAGACTACTATGTGTACAGGACATGTCATTGAGGGCTGCTGTCATGTAGTAATGGCATACCTATCAGTGTCAGATGTCTATCTGTCAAAACATTAATCCTAATGCATAACCTGTTGGTTAGCTGATTTCTGTCTGTCCTCTGTACAGATGTGCAGATGTCAGGTATCCATCTGGGCTGCACACAGACAATCTATGCTTGACTGACATTGACATATCTGGCCAGCTGTGTTATGAATGCCACAGCTAGGAAAACCCACCCTGTATGCACCACATGCCAGGGATACCTCAACTAGACTACCAAAGTCAACAGAACAAGCTTGAGTACAGCAGCCCTCCAATGAGCACCCCTGTATATCTGCCTGTGTGGTACCTTGCCTGTCATCTGGCTATGGTTGCTGTTTACAGACAGACTTGCATAGTCCCCACACTGTCCTGTCTCATGCCACCACCCGCCAACTGTCCATCATCTATGGCCACTGATGAGGGGGTATATAGGCAAGGTGACTGTGTAAGGGGATAACAGTGGGATGTCAACCGATGGCACAGCTTCAGCCCCTGACAACCCTGTCTGTGCCTCACCATACCTATCATCATTTTCAGAGTTTGTATGGACACTAACAACAGTTTGCCTGCAGGAGGGACTCTGACCCACCTTGCCCCCTGTGAGGGGAAAACAGAAAATGTACTTTAAGACCTGTACATCATTGCTTACCTCTACACACGTGCATGCACACACACACACACACACACACACACACACACACACACACACACACACACACTTACTTACAGGTAAGGTGGCACAAAGATATTACACAGACCTCTCATTACCCAGCTGTTAACATGCATGGCATATGGCACTCAACAGCATGCACTGCAGCTATACTCAATCCCTGTTACCAACATTCTACATCACTGTGATGCATGAGTTGTGTTAGTATATGATTCCCTTCTCCTGGAACACACTGCACCCATGTACACAGTACTGCTGTGCACCTGTTCAGCACCATGCCATGTACTGTGCACCATACATCATAAGTGTACACACCTTTGCTAAATGTGTATATGTGTGGCAGTTATGTTTGCTCTGTTGCTCACAACACCTATGTGTTTGTCTGACACTTACCTGGGTTGATATGAGGAAAGATGTCAATAGTGAATGCCTGACATCCGATTTGCAGATCTCATCATCAGCAGTGCATGTATGACCAATAAAATCCAATTATACTGACAACCTACAAAGCTTACTGTGGCTATGGGGAATGTACACACCCTTATTGACATGCCACCCTCTTCCCTGATATGCCATGGGCCCACAATATTGCATATGTTAACATTACACACACCTGATATGTTACATATGACCTGTGCAATCAAATGCAGTATCAAACAAATGTGTTAGTTGAGCAGATGTTGATAGGGATACATAAAATATGTGGGTTGCAAAAGTGTGCACACCCTTAACATGATGGCTTGTTGCAGCACCTGTTTATTGAACTACAGCAGTCACTATTCCTGGAAGGTGTATACTAGCATGCCCCATCTCCACTTGCCATTAATTGGTCACTCTGACTTACAAATGTCTCCCAACTCTGCCAGATTGCAAGGTCAGCATATGTGGACAGCCCTTGGAGGTCACACAGTGCCTTAAGTATGGAGTCAGGGTTATGTCTGGCACAATGCATGACCTTGACTGTGTTCAGATACAGCCATTCTTAGCGAGCTTTGGTTGTAAGCTTCAGTTCACCATTGTGTTTCAGGATGACACCCCTCCCGATCCTCAGCCTTTTTGCAGATGCTTGACAACTACGGGCCACACATGAGGGTCATTTTGCAGTGTCCCAAATTCAGAACCCCATGTCTACCTGCCGAGTTCCTGCTAATGAACAGGAAACCAACAGGTGTACGCTGGCACCAGCAAGGTAAAGATGGGGCTGGTGGGCCTGAGGTAGAGTGAGGTGTTGCTTGTGCAGCACATGTACCTTTAGTAATACTGTCTGTAGGTTTTAGCCTTGGTCTCGGTACACCATTACACATTGCAACACAAGCCTTTGGGAGACTTGATGTAATGCATATGCTAACTGTATAGAGCCCTGGATGATGTCTCCTGTGGAACAACTCTTCCATCTGATTACCCTAACCCATAGGCCACACTTATGTAGAGTCCAGGTAATTGTTGACACAGGTACTGCACAGACAGTACTTGCCAGACATTCCTGCAAGTCCCTCAGTGTTGCTGCATGTATCTGGGCAGCCTCTGTGGCCAGTTTGTAACATATGTTGTCATCTGTCTTGGATGGGCATCTGTTTATTTTCTACACTAATGGTGTCTCATACATCATCATCACATACATGCTTGTCTGCACTGTTTGCCGTGGTATATGCAATGGCAAGGTAAAGTTACATCTCCCACTCCTGAGTGCTACCTTTTGGATATGGGATCCAGTCCATGGTTTGTAAGATGTGTGCAAGTCATGGATGCCTCTGTTGCAGGTGAGTGGGCAAATGTCATGGACATACTTCTTGAATAGCAGACCATTACTTGGTGTGACACTGAGGGCTTGTACTTGATGGAAGGTGCATACTCAAGACAAGTGAATGCTGCAGGACCTCAAACGCTGCTTCTACAATATGTTACTTGGAGTGTGTGCACACATATGCTTCCATTGTTTGTTAAGGTATGTATTCCCCATACTTGTTGTCCTAACATAGGATTCCATATTAAACATGCATTGCTCATGTTAGGATCACATTACAGATTGCAGAAGTTGTGGAATGTGGTATTGTGATATGCCGATGCGTAGATCTGTAACAGTTAACATTGTAATACTGGTATATACACTCACTGTTGTAGCCACTGTATAAGGGTAATGTTTCAGACATGTCCCTACTGTAGACAATTTGTCCCACCATTATGTTCATCTCTGTCCACACATCTTGCACTGACAGGTTGTTAGTTATACTGCAGGGCTCTTATATACCCTTCAGATATGGCACCATGGTGACCACTGTGATGCAGTGCAGTTAACAGCAACAATAAGTGAACATGTACAGCATGTGTTGTGGGTAGGTGTGTTAAATAGGTGCATGGCAAATGCCATGGCCATAACATAGCCGGTGTATTGGCAAACCTGAACAAAAGACATCCATACTCACCAGCTAAAGGCTGCTGCACCAAAGGTATATCAGAGGGACCAACATAGTTGTGTGAGAGATGTAATGTCAGTAGCCACACCTGTGTCACTGGTACAGGATGGGAGCAGCATTTCAGTACATCAACAGTACAAACCCACAATGTTACAGATTATGCACATTTGTTCATTACTACACTGCAGCGGCTGACTATGTTATCTAACATATGCATGAAGACACTTTACAGATGAGGATAACCAAGCAACAGTGGTCTACTAATGTGCCCTGGGGCCTTATCTGCATGCTCCTCGTCCATTGTGTGGATAGCACCCACCTCCACAATACTATCTTCTGGTTCTTGACTTTGCTGACAGGCAGGTGCCCCAAGGCTGGAAAGAAGCTCCTCCACATGTGTCAGTGGGGGCTGTATGACATGACCCCCACCTGTGGCTAGCTGGTCCCTCCTAACTGTAGCAGCATGCTGACGGGCTTAGCGGATGAGGTCAGTGCATCTATGTCGCACCTGCTCATAACTGCTGTTTTGCATGCCAATATCGTTTACCCTGTGGACGATTTTGTTCCAAAGGGCAGTCCTCTCATGCAGATCATGGGCCATACACCTCAAGAGGGTTCCATGGTGATGCACCATGAAGTTGATGAGGATGTTATTCTCTTGTGGAGTGAACACTGGCAGTCGCTCTCTTGACATGATACCTGCAAGACATAAACAGGTAAAAAGGTCTGAGGAC
>NC_056750.1:788863993-788868993 GCF_019279795.1 Protopterus annectens | reverse complement strand
CCTTAAGACACAGCAACACCAGGAACAAGCCAAAAATCAAAAACACATAAATGCTGAATCTCGACACTGCGTTTTCGTTTACACCACTTCCTCGGATGTGACTGAATGGTGTCAAAACATTGCATTCACCTTTAAATATATTCACTAATCACCATAATTAATCAATTTAAAAATCTTTTCATAATTATTCAATTGTGCAAACTCTGTGGAAAACCATGCTGAAGCCTGGGTCGATTATATATTTAAAAAACACTTAATCTTTACAATAAAAAATGTTAAAAACATATATTACATTCCACATTACTTCTAAGGAATTAATACATGTAAAATAATTCTAAAAAACTTCATTTTTTAATACCATAAATTGTTCATTCATCAATAAAAAACATATATATGAAGTATATATGTATTTCTTAATCTAATAGCGACATCTACTGACTAGAAGAAAAAAAAATTTTTATCCTAAAAACCATTCACACATAAAAGAATATGTAAAACTATATGTTTAACGAACCTGAAACTTACACTTCCAATAGGAATTACAATTTATTATTGCAATATACTGTTTGATGATGATTAGAAATCAAAATTTAACCTATAAAGTACCATAACCTAATTCATGGCACCTCAGAGCTTAGCCGCTCTTATTTTTAACACGGGGCAATTGATAAGGTATCATTCAGCCCAGTAGTTATTGGCCTCTAAATACAGTTGCCATAAAAGTTCTTTATACTCAATAGATGGTTCCCATGGGCCACCTCTTAAATCTCTATTCACTACTTCTAGTACAAAAAAAGTGAAAGAAGCTTGCTCGCATTTCACTTTATGTCTATATAGGGCATTATTAATGCACTTTATTTTGATGTCATAATAGTGCTCATAAATTCTATTTCTTAATTTTCTCTCAGATTTTCCTATGTAGAATGCATCACAAATTTTACAAAGAGCTAGATATACAATACCACTAGTCTGGCAATTTGCATATTGTTTGCTTTGGATCAGCATGTCCCTAATCTTTATATATATGGTATCTTTGGGGAGTAAGTGAACACATTGGTTACATCTTCCGCATTTATATGTCCCTACTCTTCCCTCTTTAGGGTTACTATTATGACATTTACTTTCAAAAAAATTTTTAAGGCTTTTACCTTTTCTATAGGTACATTTTAGAGGAGAGGTAAACAAACAGTCCAGGTCAGAAGTTTCCCCAAATTTTGTCCATTCTTTTTCAATCATATTTCTAATTTTCAGGGCTTCACCACTGAAATCCAATACAAAATTGCTTTTGCCCTCATATTGCTCATTTTTCTCTCGTTCTTTTCTCCAATTCATTGAGCCTAAAATCGGCTTGAATTTGCTGTCCCTTCCAGACTTTACCTCATCCTCTATTTCCTTAATTAATTTATGAGGGTAACCTCTCGCCAAAAACATTCCCCTTAATTTCTCACACTCTTCATAAAAATCTATGTCCCTTGAAGTCATTCGACTCCCCCTCACATATTGCCCTTTAATAATACCCTTCTTTTGATGGTGAGGGTGTGCACTATTATAGGCAAGAAATGAGTTTGAGTAACTTTTTTTTCTATATACTCTTGAGAAGAAATTATCTTCTCCTTTTCCTATAAGGATATCCAAGTATTTTAAACTGACTTTATCCTTCACATATGTAAATTTCAAAAAATTAGTAGAATAGGAGATATATTCATAAAAAGCCGCAAACTCCCCCTCTGTCCCAACCCATAGGAAACACATGTCATCCAGAAAGCGTTTGTATAGCTCCCAACACTTCTTGTATGGGGAGTTCAAAATATATTTATTTTCCCATGCTGAAAGGATAATGTTGGTGTAGATGGGGGCACATCTTGCCCCCATTGCAACCCCTTTTGTTTGCTTGAAAAATTCCCCTTCGTAATGCAAATAATTATTGCTTAAAACTAACTCCATAAGTGTCAAAATCAGATAAAAATCATTGTTACTGAATTTCCCAAACTAATCAAGGCTTCCTCAAACCACTGCAATCCTTCCTTGTCAGGGATAGAAGAGAAAAGATCTACAATGTCCATAGTTATAAAGGTAATGTTTTGATCTAAAGCTTCCTTCTTGAGATTTTGCAGTAATTCCCAGGAATCTTTAACTATACCCCCCTTCCTTTAATACATCTTTCAATTTTTCGTCTAGCCATTTAGCTAATGGTGCAGTGACAGATCCTTCAGATGCCACTATTGGTCTCATTGGGGGGTTATCTACATTTTTGTGCACCTTAGGTACCCCAAAAATTGTAGGTACTCTGGGCTTATCCACATTTAAAAATTTAAACATATTTATATCAATTGAACCCTCCGATACCAAGTCATTTAAAGCCAACAAAATTTTCTTATTTCCAATATTAATTTCATTTATTGATGCTCTTTCATATCTTTCCTCATTTTCCAGAACCTCCAACATTTTAGATTCATAAAATACCTGATCCATTATCACTATCCCTCCACCCTTATCCGGCTTTATTACTCTAATATCCAGGACATTTGATAGGGTATACAACAAATCAGTTTCATCCTTAGATAAATTAGGGGCTATCCAATTTTTAGAAAGTTCCATCCTAATTTTCTTTTCCATCATCACTTCGAAATTTTTTAATTGTGGGTTCAAAGGCGGGTTAAATGTACTTTTTCTTCTCAAAACTTCGTTATTAGTGCCACATACTTTTTGTCCTTGGAAAATGAGGTCCAAGTTTTTCTTCCTTAAAAAGAGTTTTAGGTCTATAATAACCTTCCTTATGTCCGCTTTCCTGTTTGGGACAAATTTCAACCCTTTTGTGAACAAACTAAAGAAGGTTTCATTAATATCTAGGCCACTATAATTATAAATGCTATAATCATTACATTTCCAAACATAACCTTCCTTTATAATAACATTACTGGGGGCTTCCAAATTCGTATCCCTTGTTACCATTCTTTTTGATTCCTGTTCCTGTAGTCTGACAACCCCCCCCCCATACTGATAGTTTTTTGGAAATTTTTTTCATAATTGTTCCTAATTCTTTCTGACCTTCTTAAGGGAGGGTATTCTTGATAATTATCCCGATTCTCTCCATTCTCCTGGTCCCCGAAACCCGGGTGTCTGGATTCTTCATTCTGATGACTTCCTTCGTATCTCTGAAAATTAAAACTTCTAGGTTTTGGATATTGGGACTTATCTTTATATTCCTTAACATCCCTTTCCAATTTCCTGCATTTTCTTTCAAAGATGTTGCTAATAATCTTCTCAATGTTTTGTAACATTTCAAAGTATTTCTTTTTACTTTCTTCAATAGAAAAAAGTAAATCATTCATGATTATAGTGTTTACTTCTTCAATTTTTCTGTTTAGGCCACCCATTTCCCTATCATTTTCCTTAATGATGGCTTTTAAAATATCAAAACCACAATTGTCAAAAATATCTAACAATTCAAGATGAAACTCACTTCCCATTTTAACCTTATTAGGGTATTTACATACCCTTAACCCTTTTGGGACTATTTTTAAGTTCAAGCATTCATTTAAATATACATTCTCAAGCTCCAAATTCTTTAACTTAAATAATAATTCATCCAATAATTTGATATTGTTTTCGTAAGTTAAATTTACATCGTTGTATTCAGTTTTGGCGCACTATTACCATTAAAACAATACTTATGATTTAAAAAATTTAAAAGGAACTAAACCCACACATAAGGCTGCTGTTTAATCTTAGCCTTACCACAGGATATGTACCCAAAGAGTGGCGTACGGCAACTGTGGTCCCACTCCACAAAGGCGGTGCTTCTACGGACCCTGGTAATTACTGCCCCATAAGCTTAACAAGCCTGGTCTGCAAAGCTATGGAGAGGATCATAATGGAACTCATAAATAAAGACATAGGGGACCTACAGACATTGGATCCTACCCAATTCGGCTTTGTCAAGGGCAGATCATGCCTCTTGAACTTGGTCGACTTTTTTTGAAACAGTCACCAAGGCCATTGATGAGGGTAAGGCAGTTCACACAGCCTACCTTGACCTTGCAAAAGCTTTCGACACAATACCCCACTCGGGTATCATAGAAAAGCTCACCAGCTTAAATGTAAACCCATATGTCACAAGATGGGTTGCAAACTGGCTCAAGGACAGAACCCACAGGGTTAGAGTTGCTGGTGCCATGTCAGACTCCAAGCCAGTCACAAGCGGTGTTCCACAGGGCTCAGTCCTGGGCCCCCTCTTGTTCGGCATCTACTTTTCAGAAGTGCAGGCAAACATAGATTGTGGCTGACAAAGTTTGCAGATGACTGCAAACTGGGCGCCATAGTTGAAAATCCATCAGACACAGATAACCTTCAGAGAGGTCTCATAGAAACGGAAAACTGGTGCCAGAGCCATGGCCTTAAGCTAAACGCCAAATAATGTATAGTCATACCCTTTGGTAAAAACAAGGTAACCCCAAGTTACCACATAGGTGGCAATCCATTAAGCACAGAAGAGGTTATCAGGGACCTGGGGACCCAAGTTGACAGTAACCTTTCTTTTGACACTCACATTGCCAAAGTGGTTAGGAGGACCTTCTACATTGCCCACCTGATTATGAAGGGATTCACATCCAGATCAAGGGAGGTCATTGTTCCCCTGTACTCTTCTCTTATCAAACCAATGATTGAGTACAATTCCCCATTCGGAATGTATCTTACCCGATACCTGCAGCAATTGGAAAGACCCAAAAAGTTCCTCACCAAAAGGATAAAGGGGCTCAAAAATATGCCATATGCTGCCCGACTGAAGAAACTCCAGCTCTATTCAGTCGCATACCGTCTGCTCAGAGGTGACCTGTGCCTGACATACAAGGCCATGTCCAACCTGGAATTAATGGACATGCTCCACCTCAAAAAATCCAAATCCACCAGAGCCACAAGAGCAAGAGACTTAAACCTCAACACGGATATAAATAGGACGTGCTGGAGGGACAGATTCATCACCCAGAGATTCCCTATGC
>NC_056750.1:788811493-788861493 GCF_019279795.1 Protopterus annectens | reverse complement strand
ATGGTGTTGCAGTTTTAAAACATATGTAGGTTAGTAATGCATGCACATGCATAGCCATTCCCATTAATCCAAAACACCAGATTTGGAACAGTTACATAGCAAACAGAACACATGTATATATGGAACCACAGTGCCCATTACAATGGCATGCAGGTTACATAGATTCATAGATTAGTTCTAGGCTAACTTCCTTTGTGGGCCATTTTTAAACCTAGCCAATTACCCCATGTGAGAATCAAATCCTGCACCTTTGGTTTATAAGGCAAATACCTTAACCATTGTGCCAACCTCCCACCCTCATTGATAGCAACAGGCCACCAATGATAGTATTTCAACATGGAACATTAATAGAAACACATTTTAATATTTGTTGACCAATAGGACATATGTCCCAACAGTAGGCTTGGTATAAACGTACCCATTGATTTGTGTATTTAGATTATTGTTGCAGATATGGTGGGGGGGATGGCAATTAGCAACTTGCATATCTTTGTAGTTCTCATAACTTTAATCACTGCTCTAATCATTAAGGTACAGGTATTATTACACTACCCTATGGCCTTGGTTTGGCCAGTGGTATGTTTGTAAACAAGTGTATACTGCAACTGTGTTATAGCTAAATTCTAGATCTCTTACCTGGTATACCTGTGGAGGGAATGTTTGTTAACACTACTTGACTGTTTTTAAACATATTCCCAGATTCTGAGTTAATATTATGCACATACTTCTCAATCTCTTATTGCACACACTCTGGTCAAAGCTTGACAATATGGGGTTGGAAATGGGACATATTTTGAATATTGCTCTCATAGACTTGGAGGGCTGATAGAGTGACAGGATTTATTTTCATATAAATTTTCTGAAGGTTTTGAGGTCTGAAAATCAAATGTATGTCATTATCTGCTGACTACAAATCTGAGATCATCCCACTGATTTGCCATGGGGACAAGGGAACAGGCAGAAAATATGAGCCAATTATCTGGACATTCTGAACAAATCTGTACAGTTGAGAGATATGATTATGCATACAGCTTACTATGTACTATGTAGAACAGTGTGGGTAACAGTGGTTAATACAACATTACTATTCAGAGAATGCAATACTAAAAATGCCATACAATACCAGAGGAAATGCTACCAGTCCAGGATTTTAATCTTTATTGGCAGGCGCAGTTTTCTTATCTGACAGACCTGTGGAGGGAATGTTTGTTAACACTACCTGAATGTTTCCACACATATTACCGGATTCCGAGTTAATATTATGCACATACCTCTCAATCTGTTAATGCACACACTCTGGTCATAGCTTAACAACATGGGTTTAGAAATGGAACACATTTTGAATATTGCTCTCATAAACTTTTGGTGAGTTGCTAGAGTGACAGGTTTGTTTTCATATACATTTTCTGAAGGGTTTAAGGTTTGAAAATCCATGTATGTCATTATTTGCTGCCTAAAATTCTGAGATCATCACACTGATTTGCGTGGGGGACAGGGTAACAGGCCAAAAATATTAGCAAATTATCTGGACATTCTGAACAAATCTGTACAGTTGAGAGGCATGATTATGCATACAGCTTACTACCAGTCCCAGGATTCAAACCATGGCTGTGTCTGCTAAACATACAACAATTTAAGTCACAGTGGAGTGTGCTATTTGGATATTACTGTCTATTTCTTCAATGTTTTCTGTCTAAGTCTCTCTCGATTGTACAATCTGATCTTGTAATTACAACATTCTTATACAGACATTCCTAGACATTTTTATTATGTAGCACAGTGTGGGTAACTGGTTAAATACAACATTACTATTCAGAGAATGCAACACTAAAAATGCTATAAGATACCAGAGTAAACACAACCAGTCCATGATTTAGAGCTTTATTGCCAGGCAGTACCAGTTTTATTTTACTTCGACCTATATGGGACTATTACTGTCATATTGTCTGGTTTATTCAGTACAACCCATACACAAAACAGTTTTTATACTGGCAGCTGACTTTCTACTACTTTTATATTTATTTGGTATGACTACTACAAGCAGGATTGTTACTCACCAGCCTAAAGATGCAGCCTTTGCAGCCTACTCACATGGGCTTCCTGATTCACAGCTCACTCAGCTGCAGCTGTAAAAGAAATAGAGAAATATTTAGCCATATCTATCCATTATATACACAGGCTGGACATTATTAAACAGTTACTGGTATGAGTACTTACACACTGCTTGGACATCACCCCCCTGCCTTGATTCTTGGATCCACTGTTCCAAGAGCTCCCTCTTCCTCCATTTCAAGTTGACATAGTGGTGCCTGACCTGCTCACCAGTCCAAGGGATACCAGTGGCACTGGTAAGGTCACAGGTGAGACGGTCCCAGGCATCTGATTTATATTGAGAGCCTTGGTACTGACCCTGCAGCAGTCTCTCATCATGGTTTTTTACCAGGAGTCCTACCATGACCTTGGACTCCTGGATGCCCCAGCACTGCGCCTGGAAGCGCAATCCCTCTCCAACTCCAGCCACGCTGCCTACAGTGGGAAGCTGCAACAAGTTATGAGCTGTATTCCTGCCTGCGGGTTTTAAATACGGCCGATTTCCTGCCCTTTGCTATGATTGGATGTTTTTTGAATATGCTGAGCTAAGCTAAGCTATGGGCAAATCTGCTTAGCTAAGGTTTGCATTGCTTAAAGGGGGAGGTTCAGCACCACTTACCAATGGGAAAACCATTTAGCTGGGCTACTCACTGCTTAGCAGTCATATTTACACAATGCTTACACCTGGTAAGCAGAGCTGCCCAATGCTTAGCATTGCTTATTTTTCATTTTATAGACTATCTGCTGTATGGCATTGAGTCATCATTCATTACATATTATACACTTGCTTACTGTCCCTGATATCCCCCAATGTGCTTTCATTACATTTATTCATGTGTGACTATATTGTATGGGGCACTTGTGTATGGGGATTTCACAACTTTATTACACTGACCCCTGACATCTGGACCTAATGCAGTACTCCGGTTTACAAATATATGTTATTTATAGGTAATACAAAAAAAATGTTTATGCACTGCTGTCACATTTAAAATGTGAATTAGTTATAGTGGAGATTGAACCTGGAATGGATGCTTGCAAAGCATACGTTCTAACCACTACACCGTGGCAATACTGCATATGTCGGATGTCTCTTGCTATTTAACTTCTTGTGCTATTTAAGCTGGACTAAGCGTAGCTAAGCAATGGGTACACCCATGCAGCTACACTTAAACTTTATAGCATTTATAAAAAAAAAAAGTTTTGTTGTGTTATTTTATCTATACCCTTCAGAATATCCCTGCTAATAGTAAACCTGTTATTTTATTAGCTTTCTGCTTCATGGTGGGCATACCTCTCAACCTCTTGGAGCAAAAACTCTGGACAAACCCTAAAATGATGAGGGGACAAATAGAGGGACATATTTTAAATATTACTCTTACAAACTTAGACAGTTGACGTTAGGTCTTGCATTACCATGGATTTTCTGAAGGATGCGGAGTCTTTTAAACTCAAATGTTTGTCATTTTATTTAATGACTTCAATCCTCAGCTATTTTCCAGAAAGGTACAGTCATTCTGCAAAAATCTGTAGAGTTGAGAGGTATGTTTAAATCCTGATGTGTTGGAGGTGTTATGAGCATTCTCGCTCATTTTAATTGCCAAAAGGCAATTCTGGAATGCAGGGGCGTGTGTATTGTGAGAGCTCTGCTCTCAGACAAACCCCCTGCACTTGTACATGGCTCCATGTTAGTTTAACAGCACAGGCAGCATGCCTTCATGAATATTGCAAGGCACACTGCCGTGCTGGACAGGAGCAGTCCCTGCTGTGCAGGAATAACTTATTCCTGCACAGCTCCTTGCTGAATCCCAGGGTAAGTGTTTACATAGTAGGGAAGCAGTTAAATGACAAAGAGGGGTGAGGGGATAGTTAGTAGGATGGGTTGGTAAAAATAAGGTGTGGTAGTATGTGATGTTGATTAGCTAATTGGTCTGGAGAGGAGTGCAGTGTAAAGTTTGGTGTTGATTTGTTATTTGGTTCAGAGATGAGTCTAATGAAGTATAAGAGTATGGAAAGAGAGGGTGGGAGGGAATGGGAGTGGGGTAGCGGAGCAGGTAGAGCCAAAGAAACTGCTAGCAAGGTACTGCAGGAACAATCAGAGAAGTCCCTCCAGGTCTGTAAGTAGATAAAACTGTGGTCTAATTGAGAAAAATAAAAATAAAACTGCAGCTAGTTAGTAGATGACACAGTCATGTGAATTAAGAAAAACAAATAATATACTGCAGCTAGTTGCATTAGTAGTAGTTTGGGCTCTACTGATTTTAGTGAAGAGAACTGCAGCTTACCTGGAGCTGTTATTATTTGCAGAGATATGCCTTAAAATGGCAAATGGGGGGGGGGGGGGGGGCAGGAGAGAAAGAGCAGTGCCGACCCAGAAGGATGTGTACACCACTTGTAGTTTACAGTCACAGTAATAGGTTGTAATTCAGTAGTACACTACAAAAAGAAATGTACAATTTCACTTTCACTTATGCAGTTAGATGGCCACTGAGTTTTAAAGGGTCCAAGCTGGGATTTAAGCAAGGATATGCTGCTGGTGATTCAAATGGGATATTGAGCTGTAAAAGTGTAAGAACAGAAAAAAACATGTAGCCATTGTTATGAAGAGAACAGTGCATAAGGAAAGGCAATATAGGTCAGCACAGTGAAATGCAATCAACAGACTACTAAAGTTCCTATATAAAAAACAACATATAGGTCGCCAAGAACAGTTAATGCAGTAATTAGCTTTGATCTACTTGAAAAATGCAAAATACAGCAAAAACATTCCACTGCATAAGTTATAGCATGAGCATATATTCCATAACAATATATGCTTTGCGTCTGCTTATTAGCTTATATTAAATGGGAGTTCATGGGAGTTCACACATATTCAAAAACCTACTTGAATTAAAGTAACACAATAAATAAAATGGTTAAAAGTATTTGTGACTCACCACATAATTATTTATTTTAGTGATATAAGTAAGGTTTTTTTGTTTGCTTTGCAAATACCTTAATATGGTAATTATTCAGGTATAACTTTTTGTTTCTCTACCTCAGTACAAATTACATTCTTTAGAATACCAGAGAAAGTATGGCATACTCCTATTGTGTCATCTGTGGGGTATTGCAATGTTGCAGACATCAGTACACCCAAATATGTAACAACTTAAAGAACAGCAGCAAGAAGAAATCCACAACTGGCCACAACACAAACACAGGTTTAATAAAAAACTCAAAACTCTAGAGCCTCGGCTTACAGCCTTCCAGGAGTAATATGAAACACACAGCTTTACACAGACTTTATATAACACCATTCATCAATTAATTATTTAATTACATAGTAATTGTTTCCAATTAATTTCTAAATTTAAGCCTACAGATACCATAGTACTGAACTTTAAAATATAAACAGATTCTTTACAAAGGAGTCTGTCCTTAATATCACATATTTCACCAATTTTCATAAAATCTTGCTCTAAAACAGAAGCTTTTAACAAAGAATGATCAGCATTATGAACTGTTTTTAAATGCATTGCAATATTACATTCTATTTTACTATTTTTATATATCTTATATGCTCCTGTATTCTTACTTTAAATTTCCTTTTGCTTTCTCCTATATAAAATAAATTACAAGGGCAGCTGAGAGCATATATTATCTCTTCACTGCTACATGAAAAGCTACCACCAGGAGAAAACTTAATACCATTTATTTTCTTGAAATTTGTAACACAGAAACATATAGAGCAACCACCACAAGGGCGAGTGCCCCTCATGGCATTAACTATGTGCAGTGTCTCATTAGGCATAGAGAAATAGCTAGAAACCAAAAACTCTTTCAAACTTTTTCCATTTTTGTAGGAAATACAAGGACTATTTGCTATTATTCTCAAATTCCATGTCCTGAAGTAAAAATGTCCAACAGCTATATAATATTTTATTAATTCTAGTGCTCAGATTATTATACACTGAAACAAAATATATCTGATTTTTGCAAGATTCAATATTATTCCTTTCTCCATGCATGACATTTTGACACTGATTTAACCCCAGTCTAAATGCTACAACTCTTTGTAAAGACTTCTTAACCACATTGTAGTTATAACCCCTGTTAATAAACATGTAAAAAGTGTACCTACACTCCTTTACAAAATCCCCCCAATCACTACAAATTCTGTGCATTCGAAGAAACTCCCCATAGGGTAGGGCTTCCAGCAAATTTTGGGGATGAAAACTCCCCTCATGGGAGTTCACACATATTCAAGAACTTACTTGAATTAAAGTAACACAATAAATAAAATGGTTAAAAGTATTTGTGACTCACCATATAATTATTTATTTTAACGATATAAGTAAGTTTTTTTTTTGTTTGCTTTGCATATCCCTTAATATGGTAATTATTCAGGTATGAGTTTTATTTCTCTACCTCAGTACAAATTACATTCTTTAGAGTACCAGAGAAAGTAGTATGGCATACTCCTATTGTGTCATCTGTGGGGTATTGCAATGTTGCAGACATCAGTACACCCAACAGAGTGATTAAGGCACTTTTAAGCAGTTGTAAGCGGGTTTGCACAGGGTTGCATGGTGGTAAGCAAAGCTAACTTCCAGTTAAATATGCTTATAGACAGTTAGCTCTAAAAGTGCTTAATCTGCACCACGCAAACAGGCTTAGTCCCATTTACTCCTGCTTACCCTTGTGCTAATTTCTTTAAAAGAAAAGAAAAAAGGGGTGATAGGAAAGTGGTAAAAAGGGGGCACGAAGAGGGAAAATAAGATGAAAGATGCTAGGGATGTGCAGGAGGGGTGTAGGGAATGTCCATAGCTGTCCATTTCTTCTACAGCAACAGCTGTGCATATATACTGAATTTGGAGGTAAACTTGGACACTCAAACCCCTGAGAGAAATGGGTGAGGACAACAATAATGTGTTGTGAAGCCAATTAGGGAGGATCAGATGTGTCCAGTGGATACATGTGTGAAATGGACAGCTATGTATGGGGCGACATTTTTTGGGGGGGGGACAGATTGCCCTTATTTTTAAGGTGAGAGTGGGATGTTGGGGAAGCATAGTAGGTATACTTGGGGGGGGGTAGGTTGGGTAGGAAAACAGACAAGACAAAGAAGACAGCATACAGGGGCAGTATATGACACATGTGGGGGGTAAACACCTTGGACAGGGAGGGGTTTTTGGTTATCGGAAGCCCATGAGCCCACAAATGGATAAAGTAGGACTGAGGTCCCCACCCATGGGCAGTCACCACTGCACCTTCATGGCCCTGAAGGTGTCTGTGCTGGGGGCTGAGCAGGAAGGGCAGGCTGACCCTCTAATTGCACCATGTGACCCTCAAGCTGGGATAGCATATTTCCCAATTCCTTGCAGAGCTCATTATGCACCAGACCCCGAACCTGGCTTCAGGTGACAGGATCCTGTCTGCGCCCGCATCTGGGGGGGTGAGCCCCATCCCCTGAGGTGGTTCCACAGAAAGGTGGTGCAGGAGCAGCAGACAAGGATGTACCAAGGTGGGTCCCAGACATGCTGGGGCCCAGTTCCACGACCAGATGAGGATGGAGAGGCAGATCCACTGGGATTGGTCGGCCTTCCCTGATGTACTATGGTGTTGCAGTTTTAGAACAGATGTTGGTTAGTAATGGTAAACACATTCCTGGATTAGTTATAACAGCATGCATAAGTATTCCCATTAATGCAAAACAACAGATTTGGAGCATTTGCATAGCAAACAGAACACATGCATATATGGAACCACAGTGGGCATTACAGCAGCATGTAGGTTACACTGATAGCAACAGGCCACCAATGATAATATTTATACAGGGAACATTTGTAGAACAACAGAACATATGTCCCAACAGTAGGTTTGGTGGAAAACATTCTCATTCATTTATGTGTCTAGATTATCGGTGAAGATAAGGTTAACAAATGTAGATTCTTGCACTGGTCACAGCTTTAATGATCATTGCTCTACTCATTACTCTACAGGTATTATTACTATGGCATTGGGTTGGGCAGTGGTATGTTTGTACACAGTATAATTACAGCCTTCTTATAGCTGCTTTATACTTTTCTCTTACCTGGAAGACCTGTGGAGGGAATGTTTGTTAATACAACATGACTGTTTCTACCCATATTCACATAGTCAGGGTTACATGTGTGCACTCATACTGTGTGTGTGTGTGTGTGTGTGTGTGTGTGTGTGTGTGTGTGTGTGTGTGTGTGTGTGTGTGTGTGTGTGTGTGTGTGTGTGTGTGTTGCTCACATACTCTGCCTTGATTTCTATACAGTCACCCTGATTGTTGGTAGCAGGGACCAGTAGCTGTGACAGCATGAAACTTTTGAACATTTCTTGGGGTAGACCACTTGGTGTATGTACTTATCTTGCTGTCATTTGCAGTCTTGGGGTTGGACTGGGTGTGTTGGACAGAGTATTACTACTGGCGTCTTATAGATACTTTATACCTTCTTTCACCTGGAAGATCTGTGGAGGGAATTTATGTTGACAATACCTGACTGTTTCTAAACATATTCACAAAATGCTACTTGAAATTATGCATACAGCTTACTACCATTCCTGAGATTCACACCATGTCTGTTTCTGCTAAAAATACTTCATGTTGGTGTTTCATCAGAATGAGCTATTGAGAAACTGCTGTCACTTCTTTGAATGTTTTCTTTCTGATTCTCTTTTGGTTGTACAATCTGACCTTGTGATTACAACATTCTTTTATATACATTCCTATACATACCTTTTGACATGGCACAGTATGGAAAACAGTAGTGAATACAACATTACTATTCTGATATCAGATCTTGGTGCATGAAACTTTCAAGTCATACAATACCAGAGTAAACACAACCAGTCTGGGGTTTTCACTTTTATTGACAGTTAATTACACTTTTATTGATGTATGACCTGTATGCATAGCCGGTTTTAGGCACCAGCAAACCCTGCGGTCGCTGGGGGCCCCCTGTTCCCTGGGGCCCCCAACCACAGCAAGTTATCTTATCCTGATATTTTGTCACATCTGTAAAACTAACGAAAGCTAGTACAGCAGTCTTGTATACTTAATAAACTATGAGGATAATAACTCTTATTTACATCTCCCTTAAAATTCAAAGATATTTCTGGTTGTAGAAATGGTGTTTTGTCAAGTAACGGGCATCAGCATTCCATTAAATATTTTATCACTGACATAGTGCTCCTGGCTTAGTTAAACCCTGATTTTGGACATTTTCTCCACTAAAACTAACTACATAGCCAACTTTTGGTCCCTGCAAAACCATGGCTGCAGGGGGCCCCCTTAATTATCTTTGTCTGTGTGGGGGCCCCACAAAAGCTGTTGCTGGTTGGGGAAAGATGACAAATGAAAAATGCATTAATTTCCTGATTAGGCTCTTTAACATGAACAGGGCTGTGATATGACACTGTTAGGATGAAGCTGATTATGAACATGAACAATATAAGCACTAGAAGGATCAGCAGCCCAGAGTGACTTACCTCAGTGCAAACTTTGGATTTTAAGAAGAGCTGATGCTTCCGATCATCAGGGATAGTTTCTCTTTCAGGTAGTTTTATAACTAATACCAGAACACCAGATACTGTAACTCAATTTCTTTGCTTAAGAATTCAGTACAAGCCCAAAAATAATAGAATAAATGCTCAATCAGAAATGTTTAAATATTACTCTAATTCACTTAAAAAGTTACTAGAATAACATATTTTGCATCAACATCTATTTTTGGACAATAAACATAAAATTCAGATGTCTGGATTAATTGACTGTAATCATGAATGATTTACCAGCAAATCAGGCTTTTACGAAGGTTAAAGCAAAAGTATGAACAAAATCATGGAAGGTCTGTGAAATCAGGAACAGTGACAAGTATGCATTACTCCTCAATGAGATAAATCTTACCACTTCTGCTGTTTGACGACTGCTAAACAGCAGTGACTAATCTGGTGTGGCAGTACCAGTGTTGCACAAGGCATTGCTGTTTCCTGAAATAAGTACATAACTAGTACTGCTGTGTGTGTGTGTGTGTGTGTGTGTGTGTGTGTGTGTGTGTGTGTGTGTGTGTGTGTGTGTGTGTGTGTGTAAAAAAATATAACTGATTTTTATCTGTGCATGCACCCAATAATGCCAGGACACGGACATTATTCTTCTGTGTATCAATAAAAAATGTACCTAACAAGTAATTATATTTCAAAAGTAAGACAACATATATCACAGAACATTCAGACACTTAGATATTCTTGGAGTCTGGTTGCTCCCACTCACCAGACTGTCTAAATGGATAACAGGGACTCCCTTTATCATCCTTGACTCTGTGGGGGCCTCCACCAAAGCTGTTGCTTGTTGGAGAAAAATGTATCCATTTTTTGAATATGCTGTTTAACCTAAATGGTGCTGAGATATTACCCTTTTATGATAAAGCTAATAATAGTCTCTGTTTACAACCACACCCTCTCTAAAACCAGCCCTGCTCAAATGTGTGTGTACATAAAGCTGCTACGGGTTATGAGGGGCTGGAGATTGCGTGGATATTACATCTTTAATTTTCATCAGTCAAACCTTAGAGGTGCGCACATGAAGTCATTATAGCTTGTGTTTGAACTGAGGGCAGTGTTTCTCACAGACCTCAGAGGTGTACAAAGAAGGTTACTATAGCTTGTGTAAGAGAGGTGTACTGTCTAGGAGCAACAAATTTGATTATTACTAAAATCATTCTCACAATCACGTACCAGGCACATGTACATGTGGCTGCCTTTGACAGCTGGGGTGAAGAACATGCTTATGTGTATGTATATCATCAGTCACTTGAAATATATGACAAAGGCAATTTAAATCTCTACTTTCATCCCAGTCTAACACCAGAGGGATGCATAGGCAGTGACTGTCTGTTTAGAGTGTTGGGGAGGTAGGCAGTATTTCCACATAAGACTTAAATATTCTCAACTACTGGCTTGTTAGTTTACTGTAAGCTACAATTTTGTCAGCTTAGAAAATTAAGCCTTGGGCACAAATTATGTCTTCTTTGAAAGAAAAAAATAAGACTAATTTTTTTTTTCTTCATGATTTTTATTTAGGCCACCATTGAAGTAAAATGTTGAGAAAATGCTCTAAAATGCATCACAGACCATCTGTAAACCTGTGGCTTCTTGGGCCCTGACTTGCTTTATTTCCTAAATGGTTATTACTGTGCTGTCTTGCTCAGGAAAGGTGTGTTGAAAAGATGCAAGGAAAACTAAAGCTGAACCACAACAGTGAATTTCTTTCCTTAATCATAATTTCTTTTCAAGCTATTATTGGATGAAAACGTTGTGTAAAACGCATAAAATGCACTTCAGAGCATATAGAAAGTTATGGCTTCTTGAAAAAGCTGAGAATAAGGCAAAATGTGAGAAAAGGAAGAAAAAACTAACATGGATGGTATGGGGAGCCCAAAAGGAGAAGGAATCAGAGGAGAGGACTGGAGGGTGTGTGTGTGTGTGTGTGTGTGTGTGTGTGTGTGTGTGTGTGTGTGTGGGTTGAAATGTAGGTCCAGTCATCATTTCACTTTAAGTCCAGACCTGTACATAGACTTGTTGCAATGTATCATTGTTGCAACTAAATGCTAGTAACTGTAACTGCCCCTTTGTTAGACAGCTCAACATAGTGATAGTGTGGCACATAGGCCTGTTGTAATGTAAAAGTTTGTAGATGCAGATCTGTCTGTGGATACTACTCCTAAAAGTTTGCAGCATGAAATAAAAGGTTGCTTTGGATGGATGGCATAGTTAGGATGATACTTTTACTGGAAGTGCCTAAGGGGCCCCCATCCTGAAATTTGCTGGGGGCCCCCAAAATGCTAACACCAGCCCTGCCTGTATGTCACTATTACTCTCCTGATGGCTTCTTCATTCAGTAAAACCATACATGTTTTTAAATACTGCAGGGTGACATTCTACTAAGTTTTATTTATTTTCCCTACATAATACCAGCTAGATTGTTACTCACCAGCCTCACAACGCAGCCTTAGCAGCCTGCTGGCATGGGTTTCCAAGTTCAAAGCCCTCTCATCTGCAGCTGTACAGGAGATAAGAAAAAGCATTTATGCATACCTATCCATCACATACACAGGCAGACTTTGGAGAACACTTATTTTTCACTAATACTTACACACAGCTGGAGCATTCCCCGTCCAGGCATCTTGGACCCACTAGTCCAATAGGTCCCTCTTCCTCTGGTTCAAGTCGGCAAAGTGGTGCTGGACCTGCTCAACAGTCAGGGAGATGTCAGTGGCAGTGGTGCGATCTTGAGCAAATTGGCCCCAGGCCTTCACTTTGTATTGGGAGCCCTGGTACTTGTCCTGCAGCAGTCACCCTTCATGGTCTTTAATGAGGAGTCTAACCATGACCCTGGACTCCTGAATGCCCCAGTGCTGTGCCCGAAAGCACACACATTCACCAACACCTGCCATAGTGCCTACACTGGGAAGCTACAACTGGTTATGAGCTGTATTCTCACCTATGTGGTTTAAACAGGGCCATTTTCCCACCCTTAACCATGATTGGACAGTTTTGAAACTGCTGAGCTAACCTAAGCACCGGGCAAGCCTGCTTAGCTAAGATAACTATTGCTTAAAGGGGTAGATGCTTAGCCCTGCTTACCAGTGCGTAAATCCATTTAGCTATGCTAAATCATGCTTAAACTTTAAATTTCATTGGCACCTCATGTTTAGGGCTGCTACACTACCATGTTTAGCATATACATAATAATATTCACTACTTACTTATGAAAAATACATTTTAGTTGTGTTTCACATTTCACATATGAAAATATTTGTACTGCTGTGGGATTCAAACTGTGCTTCACTGCATACCAAGTGAATGCTCTGACCACTACACTATTCCAGTTTCCCTATTTTTACTTTGTATAGTTCTAATTAACTTCTTTCAAAGTTTAAACGCTGCTATGCATAGGTATGTGACGGGCAAACCCACACAGCTATGCTTAAACTTTATTGTGGACTGAAAAAAAAAATAAAAACATTAAACTTAAATGTCCAGATTTTTGCCTTATATTTTTGGTCCATTTGTCATACACGTTCGGCTTTCTGGCAGATTAGTGGCAAAGCATTAAAGATTTAACTTAGAACATACTGACAGACATTTGAGTTTTAGACTTTATACCCTTCAGCAAATGTATGCTAATGTATAATCTGTTATTCTGTCAACTTTCTCAGTTTGTATGAGCAATACTTGAAGATTGTTCCCAAGTGTTTTTTTTCATGGCTTTCTCCAGATTTCTTACTCTAAGAGGATGAGAGGTATGCCATGGATACTCTTGCTGCCATTACATTGTCGTACGGCAATTAAGGAGTGCAGTGGGCATGTGTATTGTTAGAGCACTGCTCTCGGACACACCCCCTGCACTCGTACACAGAACCATGTATGTTTAAGAGCATGGTAGCATGCCTTCATACATATGCATGGTGCACTGCAGTGCTGCACGGGAACGGTCCCTTCTGTGCAAGAATAAGCTATTCTTGCACAGAAGTTTGCTGAATCCCATTCTGGACTTCAGCATAGAAATATTATCCATTTTCTGTGAGGATTTAAATTACAGGTCTTGAGAATAAATTGTATTTCTTTAACTGAAATAACCCTAGTCTATCTCACACTGGGAAAAAATCAAACTCAGAAGTCAAAACTATCACAAAGTGTCAGCACCCAACTACAAGGAACAAGTTGACTTCCAAAAACAACAGCCAAACTAGAAAAGGTTAAAATTTGTAAGATTTATTCACACAAAGAAACAAGCACAGTAGAGAGCTTCTGTTCTTCACTAGAACTTTATCAGAACCGGGTAGGCATCAAATTATTGGCATTAAATACCAAAAAATATAAAACGTCATATAGGTTCAGAGGTTCATAGCTGTGTACTAGGCTAATTTCCCTGGAGCCTTTACAAGCCTAACCCATAGAAGTGCCCTGGCATCGTGCTGCCTGATGTTTGTTCCCAGTGCCTCTATCAAGTAGAACCACTGGAGTGATCCCCACGGTGAACTGTCTACTCATCAAGATTTCTCTTGAAGATGGACAGTGAGGTGATCTGCTTGACATGTATGGAAAGTAAACTCCAGAGCATGAGCAGTCTCTGGGTCTGGAACCTATCCCTCCAGCATGTTCTGTTGATTGTGATAATGAGGTTGAGGTCTCTGGAGAATGTGATTGGGATTTCTTTAGCTGTAGCATTTCTAACAGAGCTGGGTCAGACATGGCTTTGTAAATCGAGCAGAGATCACATCTAAGTAGACAATATGAGACAGAGAATAGCTGGAGTCTTTTGAGTCTGTCCATGTAGGACATATGTTTAATGTCTAGGATCCTCTTCATGATGTACTTTTGTGGCCTCTCCAGCTGTTGCAGGTATCTAGTGAGGTACTTGCCAAATGGGGCATTATACTCGATGATTGGTCTAATGCGGGAAGAGTAGAAAGAGATAATGACCTCTTTCTTCATGGATGCAAAACCATTGGTAATGAAATGTGCAAGATAGAAGGACTTTCTGAACACAGTGGCAATGTGGTGGTCAAACAAGAGGTTGCTCTCAATCTGCATCCCCAGATCTTTTATGTCTTCAATGTTCAATGGGCTCCCACTGATGTGGTAATTAGTGGGAACTGAGTTTTGATCAAAGGGGATAATGATGCATTTTTGGTGTTAAGCTTAAAGCCATAATTTCAACACATTATTGGCCTCAGTGAGGCCTTTCTGTAGGATGTCTACATCACTTGGGGAGTTAATAATGGCTCCCAGCTTGCAATCGTCTATGAACTTGGTCAGCCAGAGTCCCTTTGTGTTGACTTGGAGTTCACTACTTTCACACTATGTGCTCTATTTGCGAGCCAATTTCCAACCCCCCCCCCAGTGATACAGGGGTTGATTCCTAGTTTGATGAGTTTATCAATAATTCCCGAGTGAGGAATGGTATCAAAGGCCTTGGCCAGAGTGAGGTAGGCTGTATGCACTGCCTTACCATCATCCACAGCCCTGGTGACTGACTCAAAAAAGTCAACCAGGTTGAGCAGGCATGATCTCCCTTTCACAAAGCCATACTGTGTGGGGTCCAGAGTTTGGAGATTTCCTATATCTTTGTTAATCAGGTCCATGATGATGCACTCCATAGCTTTACTTAGCAGACTCATCAGGCTAATAGGGCAATAATTACCAGAGTCTGTAGTCACTCCCCCTTTATGGAGAGGGATGACTGTTGCAGTCCACCATTCGATAGGGACAAAGCCTGAGGTGAGGCTGTGACTAAACAGGGGAAACAGATGTGCTGCCAGTTCACTTTGTAGTTGATGTAGAACACAGCCAGGGATATTATTGGTTCCCATGTAAGCTGTATTCTTGGCCTTAGACAATGCAGGTTTAACCTGTGCTGCAGTAATGCTGGGTGCCTGAGAGTCTTCTGGTATTGTGATTTGTCCTTTAAAGGGGAAGAGAGGGGTAAAACTGGCACTGAATCTGTCAGCCAGTATGTTGACAATATCTGTTGGCTCAATATAGGAGGTACAATTGTGCAGTAACTCAGAGCAAATTTGGGTACTGCCATGGAGGTTCTTGACATACCTATAGAATGCTTAGTGATTGTTTTTCGTGTCTGCCACAATTCTACCTTCATAGCTGGCTTTAGAGGATTTGATGAGGGATCTTAACTTTTTGTTGAGGCTAATAAGGGAGTTTTTCCCGTCTTGGAACTTCACCTTTTTCTGCAATGGTTTCTTCCTTCTGTTGTAGGTTCATAGGTTCATAGGTAGGTACTAGGCTATTGGCCCTAGGGCCTATACAAGCCTAGCCAAAAAGCTACCCTGGCTTTCTCCACCCAAGGAAATTATTTTCCTGTGCCCCTGTCAAGCAGAACCACAGGAGTGATCTCTGGGGTGAATTTCCTATTACCCATCCAATCATCAAGATTTTTCTTGAAGAGTGCTAATGAGGTGCTCTGTTTGACATAGTTCCTCCAGAGTATGGGAAGTCTCTGGGACAGGAATCTATCCCTCCAGCATGTTCTGTTTATTGTGGTGACAAGGTTTAGGTCCCTAGAGCATGTAGCTTGGAGGGATTGAGATTTCTTTAAGTGGAGCATGTACAACAGCTCTGGGTTTGACATAGGTATGTTAGGCAGAGATCGCCTCTGAGTAGGCGATATGCAATGGAGTAAAGCTGGAGTTTTTTAAGTCGGTCTGCGTAAGGCATCTGTTTGAGGCCAGTAATCCTCCTTGTGAGGTATTTTTGCGGCTTTTCCAGTTGTTGAAGATGTCTTGTGAGGTACATACCAAAAAGGGCGTTGTACTCTATAATTGGTCTAATGAGTGATGAGTAGAGGGGGAACAATGGCCTCTTTTTTTCTGAATGAGAAACCTTTTGTGATAAGGTGTGCCATGTAGAAGGATTTCCTGACCACTGTGGTGATGTGATTATCAAAGGAGAGACTACTGCCCACCTGTGTCCCAAGGTCTCTTATCACACTTTCAGTGTTAAGTAGACTACCGCCTATGTGGTAGTTCATGGGTACAGAGTTTTTACCAAAGGGGATGACAATGCACTTTTTGGCATTGAGCTAGAGACCATGGCTTTGACACCAGGCATCTGTCTCAGTGAGGCCCTTTTGTAGAATGTCTACATTGTTAGGAGTTTTGATTAATGCTCTTAGTTTGCAGTCATCTGCGAATTTAGTTAGCCAAAGACCTTCTGTGTTAGCCTGTACTCAGAGAAGTAGATACCAAACAGGAGAGGACCCAGGACTGAACCCCTGTGGTACTCCACTTGTCACTGGTCTGGAGGTCTGATTTGGAGTTTGCTACTTTCACAGTGTGGGTTCTGTCAGTAAGCCAGTTGGCAACCCATCTTATGACATAGGGATTTATACCTAGTTTAGTGAGTTTATCTATAATTCCAGAGTGGGGGATGCTGTTGAATGCCTTGGCAAGATCTAGATAGGCTGTGTGAACCACCTTACCCTCATCTATGGCTTTGGTGACTACTTCAAAGAAGTCTATCAAGTTTAGGAGACATAATCTGCCTTTTACAAACCCAAACTGTGTGCGGTCCAGAGTTTGGAGATCTCTAATGTCTTTGTTTATGAGTTCCATGATGATACGTTCCATGGCCTTGCAAACCAGGCTCATCAGGGCAGTAGTTCCTGGGGTATGTTATGGCCCCCCCCCTTTGTGGAGTGAGATAACCATCATGGTGCTCCATTCAATGGGCACAAAGCCTGAGGTGAGGCTATGATTGAACATGGTACTTAGGTGGGGTGCCAGTTCATTCTGTAGTTCATGTAGAAGGCAGCCTAGGATACTGTCAGGTCCCATGGATGCTGTGTTCTTGGCTTTGGAGAGTGAGGTTTTTACCTGTGCAGCTGTGATTACAGGAACATTGCATTCTTCCAGTATAAAGATGAGCCCTTTAGGGGGTGAGAGACGGGCAAAGTTAGCACTGAACCTATCTGCCAGGATGTTGGCAATATCAGTTGGTTCTGTATATTTAGTGCCATTGTGCTGTAACTCAGAGCAGATCTGAGTGTTGCCATTGAGCTTCTTGACATAGCTATAGAATGCTTTGCGGTTGTCTTTAGAATCAGTGGCGATTTTGTTTTCATAACTAGCTTTGGAGGATTTTATGAGGGATCTCAGCTTCTTACTGAGGCTGACCAGGGAGTTCCTCCAATCGTGGGATTTTACTCTTTTTTGCAACAGTTTCTTTCTTTTGTTCTAGAGTTTGTTTATGGCAGAAGACCACCAGATTGGTTTCCTTTTTTTTTGGAGGATAGCATATTGGTTCTGTTAGGGATAGCATGATCCATGCACTCATGTAAGTGCTTATAAGGTGCATTTGTGTAGGATGCAGCAGTCATACCTCTGTTGTCTGACTGCATGGGTGTCGTGAAGTTTGTCACTTCTGTCTTAAGAAGCATGAAGTTGGCTTTGGAGAAATTTTTTACGGGTGTTTTCCTAATAGTGGGTGGGAGCGAGATGTGGATGTCTAGGTGGATTAGCTTGTGGTCGGATCTGACCAATGAGGAGCTGAGTTCTGGTGTGGAATGTTGGTGTGGAATCCATGTTGGTGATGGCCAGGTCTAGGATATTGCTGCCCCTGGTGGGGGTGTGGATAAGTTGATCAAAGGCATTGGAATTGATGATTTCCAGAAAATGTTGAGCAAAAGAGTTGGTGCACGAGTAGTTTTCCAAGTTAATGGTAGGGTAGTTGAAATCACCCATTATTAGAGTGTTGGGTTGTACTTTAATATTTTCCAGTGTATGAAGAAAAGAGGAGTGGAAATCCTGAGGCATGGTGGGGGTTCTGTAGCAAGCTACAATCTGGATTGTGGTTTTGCCCAGAGTTAGTTGAACTTGGATAATCTCGGATGCATTATGCTGAGCAACTAGCTTGGAGGTATGGATATCCTTAATGTATATGGACACGCCTCCACCTTTAGTGTTTTGGTCCGGGTTTGGTGGCCAAAAGGTGTGGTATGAATTACAGCCTGGTAATGCAGGGGTGCTCTCTGGAGCTTTGAACCAGGTCTCTGTCACTGCACAGATGTCAATGTTCTCCATTTTAAGGACTACCTCGAGTGAGTGCATTTTGAGGTTTAGACTTCTAGCATTGAGTAGCATTACCCTCAGATTTTGCTTGCTTGTACCTGTTATGATGGTGAATTTGTCATTTGAACCTTGCCTAAAAAAGGCACTAAAGGGGTGGCAAGAGCCTTTGCCAATATCCAGAATCCCAAGGGTGACAGGTGCAGGCCATCTCTGGCAAAGCAGCATGGTCTGTCAATCATGTCATCACAGGCAGACAGATACTGGATTCCCTTAGAATGACACCAGAAGCTTAGCCAATTGTTAAAGTCAATCATTTTGTCCTTGTACTGTGGTATCATTCTGGGTGATGGCAGGATGCTACTCAGGGCTAGGGTCATACCTGCCTGGGCTACAAGATCAGAGAGCTTCTCCATGTCTCTTTTCATGTAGTCCAGGGAGGTATGTCTCAGGTCATTCACACAAACATGGACAATGACAGAGTCATATTTGTACTTGTTGTGGAGTGACCTGAGTGCATCCATTATGTGGTGGATCCTGGCACCCGACAGGCAGCTGATAGTAACTTTTTCTTTGTTTAGCCTGGTGAGTGGTACATCAGTGTGCCTGACTATAGAGTCACCTATGACTAGAGTGTTGGGTACATTATGCCTTATGGGCTGTAGTTGAATGGCACACTGAGTATGTGGGCTATGTGTCATTTGGGTTGTGCTGGGGGTGGAGGTTGCTTGCATTTCTGCTTTGGAGTTCTCTGTTGTTTGGGCAGATTTTTACTGAGAGCCTCCGCAAATGTAGGTGCGTGTTTTGTGTTCTGTGTGTGTGTGTTTTGGTGGTGTAGGTTTTGAGGGACTATGTAATGAGTGTGGTGTGGTGCAAGTGTTTACCTTCTCCTCTTGACTATCTAATCCAGTCTTCGGTGAAGACAGCTTTGATTCCAGTTTGGCTATATCAGTGCATCTCTCACAGGTCGTAGTGTTGGGTGGTAGGAGGAGAGGGTTGTCTGTGTACATGAGGCAATTGCTGCATTGTCCCAAGATGCCCAGATTTATCAGGTAGACAGGAGAAAACACCGGGAGCTGACCTTTAGACATGCCTGAATAGGTGCATATTTATTAAGTACTAAAACTGTTTTCCTCTACACAAGTGAGGAAAGTTGAGTGCTGTAGTAATTTGTAACTTATTTAGAGCTTGCAATGTGTTCTGAACAAGTGCTGAGCTCAAAGAAACCAATTTGAGTGCTAAAACTAAAAAGCTGGCTAGCTGTAATGGAAAATTTGAAGAGCAGACTTTATGGCGCCAGAAATAGTTAACCCTAGTTAAGTGGGGGGGCTCAGGAGCTCACAAACAGTCCTGGACACAGAAAAAATCCGTATCTGGGCAAGACCAGCCACAGGAAAGGGGGGAAGCAAGGTTAGAATTTTTTTTTCAGTAAAAGTGGAAATGGAGAAAGCTGGAACAGAAATTAATTCAACTTTAAGAATCTGAGTGGGTTGGCCTTCACAAATGTTCTCTATTAGATTGAATGAACTAATGACACTAGACGGGGAGGAGTGTCACAGATCAAATATACAGTATGGGCGGGCAACTGCAAAGCCATCAAGAATAAGAACAACACAACACAAGGGAGTGTGGGTGGGAAAGATTACAGTTCCTAGCTGTAGCCACTAAATGAAAGTGTTAGAAAGATCAAGGCGCAGACTCTAGAGAATGCTTTTAACTGTAAAGACAATCATAGTAATGCATACTATTACAGTTTCTAGCTGGAGAACACAAAAACCTCAAAAAATCAAAAATGCACAGAAAAGCTCAGATACAGCACTCATAAACAGAAAATACAACTCTCAGTATGAAAAAGCAGTTTACAGTTAAGTAATTCAGTAAACATGCAATTAGAGTAATGAAACAGTATCTAGCAATGGAAAATACAGTTAAAAAGTATAAAACAGTAAATAAATGCAGTAAAACAATAAAAAAGCTTTATAACAGTGCAAAGTGCAGTAGATCAACTGTATAGCACAATTATAAGTGTTTCAGAAGTGCAGTTCAGTGAAATAAGTGAAAGAAATAACTTATCCTGTTCTTGGAATCTTAAAGAATTTCCACTTAGTTTCAGTAATGAAATACAATCCACAGCCTGAGCAATACAAGCACAACCGTTTCAAGACACAGGGTTTATATACCAGTAAGAATGGAAGAGTTAGAAGATCAAATTACTACTCTGCCCCTGCTATTACCCAATCATTTGTACTACAGACGGTCATGAGGCCTTGTTACTCTCAATAGTAATGAGGACAATCAGCAGAAAATGGCTGCCAGAAACACAGGAAACTCAAACAAAACTACCAGCCTAGACAACATTCCTGTGTCAAGATTATACTACCTGAGCAGAACACAGAAATCTCACTTTAAAAAAAATAGAAAGAACACCCACAAAGAGAAAATACAAGTCTCAATATGAAAGAGCAGTTTACAATTTAGTAATTAAATAAAAATGCAATTATAGTAATGCACACTGTTGCAGTTCCTAGCTGTAGACACTAAATGAAAGTTTTAAACAGATCAAGGAGAAAGCAGACTCTAGAGCATGCTTTTATCTGTAAACAGATGATTATAGTAATGCACACTATTACACTTCCTAGCTGTAGAACACAGAAACCTCAAACAATCAAAAATGCACAGCAAAGCTTGGATAGAGCACTCACAAACAGAAAATACAACTCTCAGTATGAAAAAGAAGTTTACAGTTAAGTAATTCAGTAAACATGCAATCAGAGTAATGAAACTCTCTAGCAATGAAAAATACAGTTAAAACAGTATAAAACAGTACATAAATGCAATGAATCAATAAAAAAGCTTTCTAACAGTGCTACATGTAGTAGATCAACTGTATAGCACAATTATAAGTGTTTCAGAAGTGCAGTTCAGTGAAATAAATATAAGATCTAACTTATCCTGTTCATGGAATCATAAAGAATTTGCACTTAGTTTCAGTAATGAAATACAATCCACAGGCTGAGCAATGCAAGCACAACCTTTTCAAGACACAGGGTTTATATACCAGTAAAAATGGAAGAGTTAGAAGATCAAATTTCTACTCATACCGTGCTATTACCCAATCACTTGTACTACAGAAGGTCAGGAGGCATTGTTACTCTCAAAAATAATGAAGACAATCAGCAGAAAATGGCTGCTAGAAACACAGGAACTCAAACAAAACTACCAGCCTAGACAGCAGGCCTCTATCACGATTATGCCACCTGAGCAGAACACAGAAACCTCACTTTAAAAGCATAGAAAGAACACACACAAAGAGAAAATACTAGTATCAGTATGAAAAAGCAGTTTAGAATTTAGTAATTAAATACAAATGCAATTATAGTAATCCACACTATTACATTTCCGTAGCCACTAAATGAAAGTTTTAAACAGATCAAGGAGCAAGCAGACTCTAGAAAATGATTTTACTGTAAACAGACAATTATAGTAATGCACACTATTACAGTTCCTAGCTGTAGAACACAAAAACCTCAAAAAATCAAAAATGCACAGAAAAGTTTGGATAGAGCACTCACAAACAGAAAATACAACTCTCAGTATGAAAAAGAAGTTTACAGTTAAGTAATTTAGTAAACATGCTATTAGAGTAATGAAACTGTCTAGCAATGAAAAATACAGTTACAACAGTATAAAACAGTACATAAATGCAGTGAATTAATAAAAAAGCTTTATAACAGTGCAAAATGTAGTAGATCAACTTCATAGCATAATTGTAAGCATTTCAGAAGTGCAGTTCAGTGAAATAAGTATAAGAAATAACTTATCCTGTTCTTGGAATCTTAAAGAATTTCCACTTAATTTCAGTAATGATATACAATCCACAGCCTAAGCAATACAAGCACATCCTTTTCAAGACACAGGCTTTGTATACCAGTAAAAATGGAAGAGTTAGAAGATCAAATTTCTACTCAGACCCTGCTATTACCCAATCACTTGTACGACAGAACGTCAGGCCTTGTTACTCTCAATAATAATGAAGACAATCACCAGACAATGGTTGCCAGAAACACAGGAAACTCAAACAAAACTACCAGCCTAGACAATAGGCCACTATCAAGATTATGCCACCTGTGCAGAACACAGAAACCTCACTTTAAAAGCATAGAAACAACACCCTCAAAGAGAAAATACAAGTCTCAGTATGAAAAAGCAGTTTACAATTTAGTAATTAAATAAAAATGCAATTACAGTAATGCACACTATTACAGTTCCTAGCTGTAGCCACTAAATGAAAGGTTTAAACAGATCAAGGAACAGGCAGACTCTAGAGCATGCTTTTATCTGTAAACAGACAATTATAGTAATGCACACTATTACAGTTCCTAGCTGTAGAACACAAAAACCTCAAAAAATCAAAAATGCACAGAAAAGTTTGGATAGAGCACTCACAAACAGGAAATAGAACTCTCAGTATGAAAAAGAAGTTTACAGTTAAGTAATTCAGTAAACATGCAATTAAAGTAATGAAACTCTCTAGCAATGAAAAATACAGTTAAAACAGTATAAAACAGTACATAAATGCAGTGAATCAATAAAAAAGCTTTATATCAGTGCTACATGTAGTTGATCAACTGTATGACACAATTATAAGTGTTTCAGAAGTGCAGTTCAGTGAAATAAGTGTAAGAAATAATTTATCCTGTTCTTGGAAACTTAAAGAATTTCCACTTATTTTCAGTAATGAAATACAATCCACAGCCTGAGCAATACAAGCACAATCTTTTCAAGGCACAGGGTTTATATGCCAGTAAAAATGGAAGAGTTAGAAGATCAAATTACTACTCAGCCCCTGCTATTACCCAATCACTTGAACTACAGACGGTCATGAGGCCTTGTTACTCTCAATAGTAATGAGGACAATCAGCAGAAAATGGCTGCCAGAAACACAGGAAACTCAAAGAAAACTACCAGCCTAGACAACAGGCCTCTATCAAGATTAAGCCACCTGAGCAGAACACAGAAACCTAACTTTAAAAGCATATAAAGAACACCAACAAAGAGGAAATACAAGTCTCAGTATGAAAAAGCAGTTTGCAATTTAGTAATTAAATAAAAATGCAATTATAGTAATGCACACTATAACAGTTCCTAGCTGTAGCCACTAAATGAAAGTTTTAAACAGATCAAGGCGCAAGCAGACTCTAGAGAATACTTTTAACTGTAAACAGACAATTATAGTAATGCACCTTATTACAGTTCCTAGCTGTAGAACAGAGAAACCTCAAAATATCAAAAATGCACAGAAAAGCTCAGATAGAGCACTCACAAACAGAAAATAAAACTGTCAGTATGAAAAAGCAGTTTACAGTTAAGTAATTCAGTAAACATGCAATTAGAGTAATGAAACGGTATATAGCAATGAAGAATACAGTTAAAACAGTATAAAAAAGTACATAATTGCAGTGAGGAAATAAAAAAGCTCTATAGTGTAAAATGTAGTAGATCAACTGTATAGCACAATCATAAGTGTTTCAGACGTGCAGTTCAGTGAAATAAGTGTAAGAGATAATGTATCCTTTTCTTGGAATCTTAAAGAATTTCCACTTAATTTCAGTAATGAAATGCAATCCACAGCTTGAGCAATACAAGCAAAACCTATTCAAGACACAGGGTTTATATACCAGTAAAGAATGGAAGAGTTAGAAGATCAAATTACTACTCTGCCCCTGCTATTACCCAATCATTTGTACTACAGAAGGTCAGGAGGCCTTGTTACTCTCAATAATAAGGAAGACAATCAGCAGAAAAAGGCTGCCAGAAACACAGGCCACTCAAACAAAACTACCACCCTAGACAACAGGCCTCTATCAAGATTATGCCACCTGAGCAGAACACAGAAACTTCACTTTAAAAGCACAGAAAGAACACCCACAAAGAGAAAATACAAGTCTCAGTATGAAAAAGCAGTTTACAATTTAGTAATTAAATAAAAATCCAATTATAGTAATGCACACTATTACAGTTCCTAGCTGTAGCCACTAAATGAAAGTTTTAAACAGATCAAGGAGCAAGCTTACTCTAGAGAATGCTTTTAACAGTAAACAGACAATTATAGTAATGCACGCTATTACAGTTCCTAGCTGTAGCCACTATATGAAAGTTTTAAACAGATCAAGCAGCAGGTAGACTCTAGAGCATGCTTTTATCTGTAAACAGACAATTATAGTAATGCACACTATTACAGTTCCTAGCTGTAGAACACAGAAACCTCAAAAAATCAAAAATGCACAGAAATGCTCGGATAGAGCACTCACAAACTGAAAATAAAACTCTCAGTATGAAAAAGCAGTTTACACTTATGTAATTCAGTAAGCATGCAATTAGAGAAATGCAACAGTATCTAGCAATGAAAAATACATTTAAAACAGTATAAAACAGTACATAAATGCAGTGAAGCAATAAAAAAGCTTTATAACAGTGCAAAATGTAGTAGATCAACTGCACAGTACAATTATAAGCATTTCAGAAGTGCAGTTCAGTGAAATAAGTGTAAGAAATAACTTATCCTGTTCTTAGAATTTTAAAGAATTTCCTCTTAGTTTCAGTAATGATATACAATCCACAGCCTGAGCAATGCAAGCACAACCTTTTCAAGACACAGGGTTTATATACCAGTAAAAATGGAAGCGTTAGAAGATCAAATTTCTACTCATACCGTGCTATTACCCAATCACTTGTACTACAGAAGGTCAGGAGGCATTGTTACTCTCAATAATAATGAAGACAATCAGCAGAAAATGGCTGCAAGAAAAACAAGGAACTCAAACAAAACTACCAGCCTAGACAACAGGCCTCTATCAAGATAATGCCACCTGAGCAGAACACAGAAAACTCACTTTAAAAGCATAGAAACAGCACCCTCAAAGAGAAAATACAAGTCTCAGTATGAGAAAGCAGTTTACAATTTAGTAATTAAATAAAAATACAATTATAGTAATGCACACTATTACAGTTCCTAGCTGTAGCCACTAAATGAAAGTTTTAAACAGATCAAGGAGCACGCAGACTCTAGAGAATGCTTTTAACAGTAAACAGACAATTATAGTAATGCACACTATTACAGTTCCTAACTGTAGAACACAGAAACCTAAAAAAATCAAAAATGAACAGAAAAGCTTGGATAGAGCAGTCACAAACAGAAAATACAACTCTCAGTATGAAATAGCAGTTTACAGTTACGTCATCATCATCTTTTGGCTTTTCCCGTTAGGGGTCACCACAGCGGATCATCTCTTTCCATTTCTTCCTATCCTCTGCATCTTGCTCTGTCACACCAACCGCCTGCATGTCCTCTCTCATCACGTCCATAAACCTTATCTTAGGCCTTCCTCTTTTCCTCTTACCTGGCAGCTCCATCCTTAGCATCTTTTTCCCAATATACCCATCATCCCTCCTCAGCACATGTCCAAATCAACGCAATCTCGTCTCTCTTGCTTTGTCTCCAAACTGTCCAACATGAGCTGACCCTCTAATATACTGATTCCTAATCATATCCATCCTAGTCACACTGAGTGCAAATCTTAACATCTTTAACTCTGCCACATCCAGCTGTGACTCCTGCCTTTTTGTCAATCCCACTGTCTCTAACCCATGTAACATAGCTGGTCTCACTACCCTCTTGTAGACCTTCCCTTTCACTCTTACTGGTACCCGTCTGTCACAAATCACTCCTGACACTCTTCTCCACCCATTCCACCCTGGATGTACTCTCTTCTTCACCTCTCTTCCACATTCCCCATTACTCTGAACTGTTGATCCCAAGTACTTAAACTCATCCACCTTTACCAACTCTACTCCCTGCATCCTCACCATTCCTCTACCCTCCCTCTCATTTACACACATATATTCTGTCTTAGCCCTGCTGTCCTTCATTCCTCTGCTCTCTAGAGCATATCTCCACCTCTCCAGAGTCTCCTCAATCTGATTCCTACTCTCACTACAGATCACAATGTCATCTGAAAACATCGTAGTCCACGGGGCCTCCTGTCTGATCTCATCTGTCAACCTGTCCGTCACCACTGCAAATAAGAAAGGACTCAGAGCTGATCCTTGATGTAATCCCACCTCCACCTTAAATGGATCTGTCACTCCCACTGCAGTCCTCACCACTGTCACACTACCCTTGTACATATCCTGTACCACTGTTACATACTTCTCTGCCACTCCTGACTTCCTCATACAATACCACAACTCTTCTCTAGACACCCTGTCATATGCTTTCTCCAAGTCTACAAAGACACAATGCAACTCCTTATGACCTTCTCTGTATTTCTCCAATAACACTCTCACAGCAAACATTGCATCTGTAGTGCTCTTGCCTGGCATGAAACCATACTGCTGATCACTGATCATCACCTCCCTTCTTAACCTAGCTTCTACTATTCTTTCCCATAACTTCAAGCTCTGACCGATCAATTTTATCCCTCTGTAGTTACTGCAGCTCTGCACATCACCCTTATTCTTAAAGATAGGTACCAAAACACTTTTTCTCCACTCCTCAGGCATCCTCTGACTTTCCAAAATTTCATTAAACAATCTAGTTAAAAATTCCACTGCCATTTCTGCTAAGCACCTCCATGCTTCCATTGGGATGTCATCTGGGCCAACAGCCTTTCCATTCTTCATCCTCTTCATAGCTGTCCTTACTTCCTCCTTGCTAATCTGTTTCACTTCCTGATTCACTATCCCCACATCATCCAACCTTCTCTCTCTCACTCTCTTCATTCATCAGCCTCTCAAAATACTCTTTCCACCTACTCAACACACTCTCCTCTCTTGTGAGTACCTTTCCCTCACTATCCTTTAATCACCCTTACTTGCTGCACATCTTTCCCAGCTCTGTCCCTCTGTCTAGCCAATCAGTACAGGTCCTTTTCTCTCTATTTAGTGTCCATTCTCTCATACAACTCTCCATATGCCTTATCCTTAGCTTTCACCACCTCTCTCTTTGACATGCGCCTCATCTCCTTATACTCGTCTACTTTCTTCATCTCTTTGACAATCCCATTTCTTCTTCACCAGCCTCTTCCTCTGTATACTCTCCTGTACTTCCTCATTCCACCACCAGGTCTCCTTGTCCTCCTTCCTCTGTCCAGATGTCACACCAAGCACCTTTCTAGCAGTTTCCCTTACTAGTTCTGCTGTAGTTACCCAGCTATTCGGTAACTCTCCACTGCCTCCCAGTGCCTCTCTTAACTCTTCCCTAAACTCCACTTCACAATCACCCTTTTTTAACTTCCACCATTTAAGACTTGGCACTGCTTTCACACTCCTCCTCCTCTTCTTGATCACCAACGCCATCCTACAAGACCACCATTCTATGCTGCTTAACTACACTTTCCCCTGCCACCACTTTACAGTCTCCAATCTCCTTCAGAATGGCCCTCCTACATAGGATATAATCCACCTGTGTGCATCTTCCTCCACTCTTGTACGTCACCCTATGCTCCTCCCTCTTCTTAAAATACGTATTCACCACAGCCATGTCCATCCTTTTCGCAAAATCCACAACCATCTGACCTTCTGCATTCCTCTCCTTAACACCATACCTACCCATGACTTCCTCATCCCCTCTGTTCACTTCACCAACATGCCCATTAAAGTCCACTCCAATCACTAGTCTCTCTCCCTTGGGTACACTCACCATAACTTCATCCAACTCACTCCAAAATTTCTCTTTCTCATCCATCGCACACCCAACTTGGGGAGCATATGCACTAACAACATTCATCATTACACCATCAACTTCGAGCTTCATAAACATCACTCTGTCAGACACTCTCTTCACGTCTAAAACACTCTTGGCATATTGTTCCTTTAGTATAAACCCTACCCCATTTCTCCTGTCATCCACACCATGATAGAACAATTTGAACCATTTTCCAAAACACCTGGCCTTACTTCCCTTCCATCTGGTCTCTTGCACACACAATATATCAACCTTCCTTCTCTCCATCATATCAGCTAGCTCTCTTCCTATACCAGTCATACTGCCAACATTCAAAGTTCCTACCCTCACTGCTACATTCCTAACCTTCCTCCTCTCTTCCTGCCTTCGGGCATGCCTTCACCCTCCTCCAACTGCATAGCACAATTATAAGCATTTCAGAAGTGCAGTTCAGTGAAATAAGTATAAGAAATAACTTATCCTGTTCTTGGAATCTTAAAGAATTTCCTCTTAATTTCAGCAAAGATATACAATCCACAGCATGAGCAGTGCAAGCACAACATTTTCAAGACACAGGGTTTATATACCAGTAAAACTGGAAGAGTTAGAAGATCAAATTTCTACTCAGACCGTGCTATTATCCAATCACTTGTACTACAGAAGGTCAGGAGGCCTTGTTACTCTCAATAATAATGAAGTCAATCAGGAGAAAATGGCTGCCAGAAACACAGGAAACTCAAACAAAACTACCAGCCTAGACAAGAGGCCTCTATCAAGATTATGCTACCTGAGCAGAACACAGAAACCTCACTCTTTAAAAGCATAGAAACAACACCCTCAAAGAGAAAATACAAGTCTCAGTATGAAAAAGCAGTTTTCAGTTTAGTAATTAAATAAAAATACAATTATAGTAACGCACACTGTTACAGTTCCTAGCTGTAGCCACTAAATGAAAGTTTTAAACAGATCAAGAAGCAAGCAGACTCCAGAGAATGCTTTTAACAGTAAACAGACAATTATAGTAATGCACACTATTACAGTTCCTAGCTGTAGCCACTAAATGAAAGTTTTAAACAGATCAAGGAGCAGGCAGACTCTAGAGCATGCTTTTATCTGTAAACAGACAATTATAGTAATGCACACTATTACAGTTCCTAGCTGTAGAACACAGAAACCTCAAAAAATCAAAAATGCACAGCAAAGCTCGGATAGAGCACTCACAAACAGAAAATACAACTTTCAGTATGAAATAGCAGTTTACAGTTAAGTAATTCAGTAAACATGCAAATAGAGTAATTAAACAGTATCTAGCAATGAAAATACAGTTAAAACAGTATAAAACAGTACATAAATGCAGTGAATCAATAAAAAAGCTTTATAACAGTGCTACACATAGTAGATCAACTGCATAGCACAATTATAAGTGTTTCAGAAGTGCAGTTCAGTGAAATAAGTGTAAGAAATAACTTATCCTGTTCTTGGAAACTTAAAGAATTTCCACTTATTTTCAGTAATGAAAGTAGTCCACAGCCTGAGCAATACAAGCACAACATTTTCAAGACACAGGGTTTATATACCAGTAAAAAATGGAAGAGTTAGAAGATCAAATTACTACTCAGCCCCTGCCATTACCCAATCATTTGTACTACAGAATGTCAGGAGGACTTATTACTCTCAATAATAATGAAGACAATCAGCAGAAAATGGTTGCCAGAAACACAGGAAACTCAAACAAAACTACCAGCCTAGACAACTGGCCTCTATCAAGATTATGCCACCTGAGCAGAACACAAAAACCTCACTTTAAAAGCATAGAAAGAACACCCACAAAGAGAAAATACAAGTCTAAGTATGAAAAAGCAGTCTACAATTTAGTAATTAAATAAAAATGCAATGATAGTAATGCACACTATTACAGTTCCTAGCTGGAGAACAAAGAAACCTCAAAAAATCAAAAATGTACAGAAAAACTTGGAGAGAGCACTCACAAACAGAAAATACAACTCTCAGAATGAAATAGCAGTTTACAGTTAAGTAATTCAGTAAACATGCCATTAGAGTAATGAAACAGTATATAGCAATGAAAAATACAGTTACAACAGTATAAAACAGTACATAAATGCAGTGAAGCAATAAAAAAGCTTTATAACAGTGCAAAATGTGGTAGATCAACTGCATAGCATAATTATAAGCATTTCAGAAGTGCAGTTCAGTGAAATAAGTGTACCAAATAACTTATCCTGTTCTTGGAATCTTAAAGAATTTCCACTTAGTTTCAGTAATGAAATACAACCCACAGCCTGAGCAATACAAGCATAACCTTTTCAAGGCACAGGGTTTATATGCCAGTAAAAATGGAAAAGTTAGAAGATCAAATTACTACTCAGCCCCTGCTATTACCCAATCACTTGTAGTACAGAAGGTCAGGAGGCATTGTTCTCTCAATAATAATGAAGACAATCAGCAGAAAATGGCTGCCAGAAAGGCAGGAAACTCAAAGAAAACTACCAGCCTAGAGAGCAGGCCTCTATCAAGATTATGCCACCTGAGCAGAACACAGAAACCTCACTTTAAAAGCATAGAAAGAACACGCACAATGAGAAAATACAAGTCTCAGTATGAAAAAGCAGCTTACAATTTCGTAATTAAATAAAAATGCAATAACAGTAATGCACACTATTAAAGTTCCTAGCTGTAGCCACTAAATGAAAGCTTTAAACAGATCAAGGAGCAGGCAGACTCTGGAGCATGTTTTCATCAGTAAATAGACAATTATAGTAATGCACACTATTACAGTTCCTAGCTGTAGCCACTAAATGAAAGTTTTAAACAGATCAAGGAGCGGGCAGGCTTTAGAGCATGCTTTTATCTGTAAACAGACAATTATAGTAATGTGCACTATTACAGTTCCTAGCTGTAGAACACAGAAACCTCAAAAAATCAAAAATGCACAGAAAAGCTTGGATAGAGCACTCACAAACAGAAAATACAACTCTCAGTATGAAATAGCAGTTTACAGTTAAGTAATTCAGTAAACATGCAATTAGAGTAATGAAACAGTGTATATATAGCAATGAATAATACAGTTAAAGAAGTATAAAACAGTACATACATGCAGTGAAGCAATAAATAAGCTTTATAACAGTGCAAAATGTAGATCAACTGTATAGCAAAATTATATGCGTTTCAGAAGAGCAGTTCAGTGAAATAAGTGTAAGAAATAACTTATCCTGTTCTTGGAATCTTAAAAATTTCCACTTAGTTTCAGTAATGAAATGCAATCCACAGCCTGAGCAATACAAGCACAACCTTTTCAAGTCTCAGGGTTTATATTCCAGTAGAAATGGAAGAGTTAGAAGATCAAATTTCTACTCAGGCCCTGCTATTACCCAATCACTTGTACTACAGAAGGTCAGGAGGCCTTGTTACTCTCAATAATAATGAAGACAATCAGCAGAAAATGGCTGCCAGAAACAAAGGAAACTCAAACAAAACTACCAGCCTAGACAACAGGCCTCTATCAAGATTATGTCACCTGAGCAGAACACAGAAACCTCACTTTAAAAGCATAGAAAGAACACCCACAAAAAGAAAATACAAGTCTTCTCAGTATGAAAAATCAGCTTACAACTTAGTAATTAAATAAAAATGCAATTATAGTAATGAACACTATTACAGTTCCTAGCTGTAGCCACTAAATGAAAGTTTTAAACAGATCAAGGAGCAAGCAGACTCTAGAGAATGCTTTTAACAGTAAACGGACAATTATAGTAATGCACACTATTAAAGTTCCTAGCTGTAGTCACTAAATGAAAGTTTCAAACAAATGAAGGAGCAGGCACACACTAGAACATGCTTTTAACTGTAAACAGACAATTTTAGTAATGCACACTATTACAGTTCCTAGCTGTAGAACACAGAAACCTCAAAAAATCAAAAATGCACAGAAAAGCTTGGATAGAGCACTCACAAACAGAAAATACAACTCTCAGTATGAAATAGCAGTTTACAGTTAAGGAATTCAGTAAATATGCAATTAGAGTAATGAAACAGTATATAGCAATGAATAATACAGTTAAAACAGTATAAAACAGTACATACATGCAGTGATGATGCAATAAAAGAGCTTCATAACAGATCAAAATGCAGTAGATCAACTGTGTAGCATAATTATAAGCTTTTCAGAAGTGCAGTTCAGTGAAATAAGTGTAAGAAATAACTTATCCTGTTCTTGGAATCTTAAAAAATTTCCACTTAGTTTCAGTAATGAAATATAATCCACAGCCTGAGCAATACAAGCACAACCTTTTCAAGACACAGGGTTTATATACCAGAAAAATGGAAGAGTTAGAAGACCAAATTTCTACTCAGCCCCTGCTATTACCCAATCTGTTGTACTACAGAAGGTCAGGAGGCCTCGGTACTCTCAATAATTATGAAGAACATCAGCAGAAAATGGCTGCCAGAAACACAGGAACCTTAAACAAATCTACCAGGCGAGACAATAGGCCTCTATCAAGATTATGCCACCTGAGCAGAACACAGAAACCTCACTTTAAAGCACAGAAAGAACACCCACAAAGAGAATATGCAAGTCTCAGTATGAAAAAGCAGTTTACAATTTAGTAATTAAATAAAAATGCATGTATAGTAATGCACACTATTACAGTTCCTGTCACCACTAAATGAAAGTTTTAAACAGATCAAGGAGCAAGCAGACTCTAGAGAATACTTTTAACTGTAAACAGACAATTATAGTAGTGCACACCATTGCAGTTCATAGCTGTAGCCACTAAATGAAAGTTTTAAACAGATAAAGGAACAGGCAGACTCTAGAGCATGCTTTTATCTGTAAATAGACAATTATAGTAATGCACATTATTACAGTTCCTAGCTGTAGAACACAGAAACCTAAAAAAAAAATCAAAAATGCACAGAAAAGCTCAGAGCACTCACAAACAGAAAATACAACTCTCAGTATGAAAAAGCAGTTTACACTTAAGTAATTCAGTAAGCATGCAATTAGAGAAATACAACAGTATCTAGCAATGAAAAATACAGTTAAAACAGTTTAAAACAGTGTATACATGCAGTGAAGCAATAAAAAGCTTTATAACAGTGCAAAATGTAGTAGATCAACTGTATAGCACAATTATAAGCTTTTCAGAAGTGCAGTTCAGTGAAATAAGTGTAATAAATAACTTATCCTGTTCTTGTAATCTTAAAGAATTTCCACTTAGTTTCAGTAATGAAATACAATCCACAGCCTGAGCAATACAAGCACAACCTTTTCAAGACACAGGGTTTATATACCAGTAAGAATGGATGAGTTAGAAGATCAAATTACTACTCAGCCCCTGCTATTACCCAATCACTTGTACTAGAGAAGGTCAGGAGGCCTTGTTACTCTCAATAATAATGACGAGCATCAGCAGAAAATGGCTGCCAGAAACACAGGAAACTCAAACAATACTACGAGCCTAGACAACAGGCCTCTATCAAGATTTTGTCACCTGAGTAGAACACAGAAACCTCACTTTAAAAGCATAGAAAAAAACACCCACAAAGAGAAAATGCAAGTCTCAGTATGAAAAAGCAGTTTACAATTTAGTAATTAAATAAAAATGCAATTATAGTAATGTACACTATTACAGTTCCTAGCTGTAGCTACTAAATGAAAGGTTTAAACAGATCAAGGAGCAAGCAGACTCTAGTTAATACTTTTAACTGTAAACAGACAATTATAGTAATGCGCACTATTACAGTTCCTAGCTGTAGAACACAGAAACCTCAAAAAATCAAACATGCACATAAAATCTTGGATAGAGCACTCACAAACAGAAAATACAACTCTCAGTATGAAATAGCAGTTTACAGTTAAGTAATTCAGTAAACATGCAATTAGAGTAATGAAACCATATATCCAGCAATGAATAATACAGTTAAAGACGTATAAAACAGTACATACATGCAGTGAAGCAATAAAAAAGCTTTATAACAGTGCAAAATGTAGTAGATCAACTGTATAGCACAATTATAAGTGTTTCAGAAGTGCAGTTCAGTGAAATAAGTGTAAGAAATAACTTATCCTGTTCTTGGAATCTTAAAAAAATTCCACTAAGTTTCAGTAATGAAATACAATCCACAGCCTGAGCAATACAAGCACAACCTTTTCAAGACTCAGGGTTTATATTCCAGTAAAAATAGAAGAGTTAGAAGATCAAATTTCTACTCAGGCCCTGCTATTACCCAATCACTTGTACTACAGAAGGTCAGGAGGCCTTGTTACTCTCAATAATAATGAAGACAATCATCAAAAAATGGCTGCCAGAAACAAAGGAAACTCAAACAAAACTACCAGCCTAGACAACAGGCCTCTATCAAGATTATGTCACCTGAGCAGAACACAGATACCTCACTTTAAAAGCACTGAAAGAACACCCACAAAGAGAAAATACAAGTCTTCTCAGTATGAAAAATCAGCTTACAACTTAGTAATTAAATAAAAATGCAATTATAGTAATGCACACTATTAAAGTTCCTAGCTGTAGCCACTAAATGAAAGTCTTAAACAAATCAAGGAGCAGGCAGACACTAGAGCATGCTTTTAACTGTAAACAGACAATTATAGTAATGCACACTATTACAGTTCCTAGCTGTAGAACACAGAAACCTCAAAAAATCAACAATGCACAGAAAAGCTTGGATAGAGCACTCACAAACAGAAAATACAACTCTCAGTAAGAAATAGCAGTTTACAGTTAAGGAATTCAGTAAATATGCAATTAGAGTAATGAAACAGTATATAGCAATAAATAATACAGTTAAAACAGTATAAAACAGTACATAAATGCAGTGATGCAATAAAAAAGCTTTATAACAGAGCAAAATGCAGTAGATCAACTGTATAGCACAATTATAAGCTTTTCAGAAGTGCAGTTCAGTGAAATAAGTGTAAGAAATAACTTATCCTGTTCTTGGAATCTTAAAAAATTTCCACTTAGTTTCAATAATGAAATACAATCCACAGCCTGAGCAATACAGCACAACCTTTTCTAGACACAGGGTTTATATACCAGAAAAATGGAAGAGTTAGAAGATCAAATTTCTACTCAGCCCCTGCTATTACCCAATCTGTTGTACTTCAGAAGGTCAGGAGGCCTCGGTACTCTCAATAATAATGAAGAACATCAGCAGAAAATGGCTTCCAGAAACACAGGAAACTTAAACAAATCTACCAGCCGAGACAATAGGCCTCTATCAAGATTATGCCACCTGAGCAGAACACAGAAACCTCACTTTAAAGCACAGAAAGAGCACCCACAAAGAGAATATACAAGTCTCAGTATGAAAAAGCAGTTTACAATTTAGTAATTAAATAAAAATGCATTTATAGTAATGCACACTATTACAGTTCCTGTCGCCACTAAATGAAAGTTTTAAACAGATCAAGGAGCAAGCAGACTCTAGAGAATACTTTTAACTGTAAACAGACAATTATAGTAATGCACACTATTGCAGTTCCTAGCTGTAGCCACTAAATGAAAGTTTTAAACAGATAAAGGAACAGGCAGACTCTAGAGCATGCTTTTATCTGTAAACAGACAATTATAGTAATGCACACTATTACAGTTCCCAGCTGTAGAACGCAGAAACCTCAAAAAAAAAAAAATCAAAAATGCAGAGAAAAGCTCAGAGCACTCACAAACAGAAAATACAACTCTCAGTATGAAAAGGCAGTTTACACTTAAGTAATTCAGTAAGCATGCAATTCGAGAAATACAACAGTATCTAGCAATGAAAAATACAGTTAAAACAGTTTAAAACAGTGTATAAATGCAGTGAAGCAATAAAAAGCTTTATAACAGTGCAAAATGTAGTAGATCAACTGTATAGCACAATTATAAGCTTTTCAGAAGTGCAGTTCAGTGAAATAAGTGTAAGAAATAACTTATCCTGTTCTTGTAATCATAAAGAATTTCCACTTAGTTTCAGTAATGAAATACAATCCACAGCCTGAGCAATACAAGCACAACCTTTTCAAGACACAGGGTTTATATACCAGAAAAATGGAAGAGTTAGAAGATCAAATTTTTACTCAGCCCCTGCTATTACCCAATCTGTTGTACTACAGAAGGTCAGGAGGCCTCGGTACTCTCAATAATAATGAAGACAGTCAGCAGAAAATGGATGCCAGAAACACAGGAAACTCAAACAAAACTACCAGCCTAGACAACAGGCCTCTATCAAGATTATGCCAACTGAGCAGAACACAGATACCTCACTTTAAAAGCATGAACAGAATAAAACATAGAACACTGGCAGTCCCAGTGTCTTGAGACGAAACTCACCAATTCAGCAGCTGAAAAGTGTGCATGAAAGCCAGTGGAACAAATTAAGCAAATGCCTTCAAAAACCAGCGATATCCACAGCCAAACTCTCAGCAGTGAAACAAATGAAACAAATGTCTTCAAAAACCAACGGTATCCTCAGCCAAACTGTAATTTTATTAAACGAAACACAGAATAATCCAAATGGTTAAGCGCTTTCACTTGCCAAATGGCAAGCTTCTTCAGAACAAGTTGAAATAAACCTCTCAGCAGTTAAATAAACTTTTTGGCGCCAAAATTCAAAATACACAATGCTTCATATTAAAGGTATATGACACCTAAAAATACACAGTGCAAAACCTGTTATTATAAAAGTCCTATCTATACTAATCACAATGTGAACAAATACAATGTATAATATATATTATAAAATATAAATCTAAACCTTAAAAATATTTTAGTGTTAAATATTTATATGAATAATGCCTGGGTAATACAGAACAAATTATTACATATCCGTCCAAACTGTCCTATAAAAATTATAAGAATCTAAACAACAATACAATATGCAATGACCAAAATATATATCTTGTCCTAAATCTACCTGTCTATAAAAATATTGTAATAAAATTATACCATCAATATGATGTGAATATATATGAATATAAATATTAATGAATATAAAATTTGATATGTCTGTTTGTATCTTATAATCACAAATTAACTGTTGCACATGCCACTAAACCCAAATTCAACCCATAGCTAGCAAAGGTTTAATAGAAATAACGTCATTGAGTCCTGGTGGGGTTGAAGCATCCAATAAAACCTGCCACCAATACTCTTTGTATGATAACAGGCCCTTGAAGTCTCCCCCCCATATCAAATTGAACACTGTCAATAATAGCAAACTTGAAATAGTGCCTGTCTTCACGTTTTTTAATATGTCTAAAAAGAGCGTTCTTTTCATCTTTTGTCCTGATACTATATAAATGAGAATATATCCGTTTATTAAATTTCCTCTCAGTTTTTCCTATATAAAATCCTGAGCATGCCATGCATTTAGCCATATATACAATCATCTTAGTGCAGCAATTACCTTGTTTGAATATTATTTTTGCACTATTAATATTTTCCAATGTTATACTTTTTTCCTGAAGAATCTGACTGCAATGTTTACAACTACCACATTTTTTAGTACAAGAGTCATAAGATATTGGTTTTAAATTCCTTTTCTCTAAATATTTATTTATGTTGTACCCCATCTTATACACAAATCTGGGTCCAGTCCCTAAAATATTAACTAATTCCTCATCAATAGCAATAATATTCTAATTGGTAGTCAAGATATTCTTAACTTTACCTATATATGATCCATATTCCAACACACAATATTTCCCATATGATGGACTATCTGCTAGGGAATGTACTGGTGGATCATCAGTCAGCCCTGATGCATAATATAAGCCCAACAATGATTTATATTTAAATGTCCATCCTTGAAAAGTTTGCTGACTAACCCTAGCCTTCATCTTGTCATCATACCCTCTTTCCTGGAACATAGTCATGATATGTGCCACTTCCTCTATCATGTCTTTATATACAGAAGTCATTCGGCTGGCACGTATAATCTGTCCTTTATAAATGTTGATAAACCTGTTCCTGGGATGATTACTGGAAAATTCTAAATAGCTGTTCGAAAAGGTATTTTTTCTATAAATTCTTGACTTAAACCCAGATCCCATTTTAGAAACACATGTGTCTAAGTAGGGTACACCAAAATCATTGCCATACGAAGTGAATTTTAAATAGTTGCTACTCTGATTGAGATATGTTATAAACTGGTCCAACCTGTCCGAACTCCCTTCCCATAATATATATATATAATCTAAATAACATGAATAATATTTAATATATTGCATAAACTGGCTCTTAAAAACCTTAGTCTAACATAACCAGGTTAGCGAAGATGGGAGCACATGCTGCTCCCATAGCAACGCCCCTAGTTTGTCTATAGAATTCACCCTCAAATTGCATTTAATTATGTTTAAGGACAATAGACATCATGTCCATTAATAAGCATGCTTTGTCCCATTCAAGGTCTGCATATTTATGTATGCTGTTAGCAAATGCCTCTAATCCATCATTCTTAGGGATACAAGAGAAAGGTCTACAACATCTATGGTTACAAATAACAAATTGTTACTTCTCAAATATGTAGGATATTTCTTCAAAAATTCCCATGAATCTTTCATCATATGTGGAATTTTGTTGTAAATATGTTTCAAGTGAAAGTCAATAACTGAACCCATAGGGAAGGTTTTGGAATAACTACCCGAAATAATAGGTCTAAATGGGGGGGTCTATTGTATCTTTATGGACTTTAGGGATTCCCACTATAGAAGCTAACTTGGGATGTTCCACTTTTATAAAATTATAAGTGTCTATAGTGATTCTGTTATCTAACAGGAATTCTTCTATATGTAAGTCAATCCTATTGTAAGCAATATTAATCTCATTCAAAGATACAATTTCATAATTTCCCGACATGTGTAATAAATCATATATTTTTGAGGAATATACCATACTGTCAAAAAAGACAATACCACCCCCTTTGTCGGGTTTCATTATTCTAATGCTGTCATCATTTCTTAAATCAGTAAGGACTTTTTGTTCTTCCAAGGATAAATTATAATTAATCTTTTACCACCAATGTGATTTTGTAGTCTATATACTTGTTGTGTTATGGATTTGTCATAAATTGAAATAATCGGATGCATAGGGGGCACATACGGGCACTTCTTTTTTAACCCTTTGCACTTGTAGTCTTGCCTACTATAATCCTTTGTAGAATCTTTGAACATGACACTTAAATTAAGTTTTCTTATATATCTTTTTATTTCACTGATGCAGTCAAGTCTAAATTTAGTAGTGGGGATGAATTTCATCCCTTTAGAAAATAAATCAAAGTGTACCATTTGTAATGGGTACTCAGTGTAGTTATAAATCTTAAAATTCTTATAATTGTATACTGCACCTTCCTGTGTAATCTTTGCTTTATTGTTGTTAGGCAAATCCTTGTTGTTCGTCTGTAAGACCATTGGCCCTTGTTTACTTAAATTCTCTTGTACTTGACATTTCACTACTGTACCTAATATTCCTGTTGTTGTCTTCTCCAATTCCCTCTCCATTTCCAGTCTCGCTGTCTTCTCCTGTTCTCTGTGTGAAAAGAATTATAGTCTTGATTGTTCCTTTGATGCCCATATGAATAATGAACATTGTCAAATTCTTCACTTGAAACTTTTTTAGAATATTTATAATCCACTTTATATTTGTCCCATATATATGCCCTTCCCTTCTTATATTGTTCCATATCTCTACAAAACTTCTTATTTTTGTGAAAATATATTTGTTTGGTAGCATTATCAGCTACATTAAACTGTTTAACATACAGTTCTTCCCATTGCGGGAACACTAAAGCATTCCTAATAATCTCATTCAATTCCTCCACTTCCTGCATAAGCCTCACTAATTTCTCATCGTTATATTTAATTAACATTTGCATATATTTAAAACCACATTGATCAAAAAATGTGTTAAACTGTTGTATAGTGTTGTCAGTCAAATCAATTCCCATAGGGCATTTAAAAAATCTAAGTCCCATAGGGACTATATTATGTTCCATACATTTGTTAAAATATGCATTGTCTAATTTGATATTGTTAATATTGTTCAATTTCTTACCCAGGCCATATATAATGTCCTTTAATGTTCCTTTAGGAACTGAAGAATTAACATTGTCTACTACTGGGTTATTGTTGTCAAATACACAGTTTTTGTCCAAAAATGTTTTCAAAAGGTGGTCGGAATGACCACCTTCTCTGCTAGTCATATTAGTGGACTCCACAACAGCCCCAGTCCTTTTTTCATTACCAACACTTGGTTCTTGATGTATATAGGTCTTTTGGGACATCACCTTCTTCGGTTTAGTACCCACATGCTTTGCTTCCAAATCCAGGTCCGCAAAGGACCAGTCAAAGGTGAAGTCCGATGTACCCAGCTTGGTACTGTTCCTTTTATTGATTGAATGACAAGTAGCTGGTAAATCTATCAATTTTGAACAGTCATTACCATTCCCCTGGCCGTTTGGTATACCTGGTGAATGTGTGGTACTATTAGAATTGTTACAATTGTCCAAACTGTTGTTGGACATCCTCAAATCCATATAATGTGTTACACCATTGGTTTCAACTTCAAGAGCTACAGAAACTGGTGCAACATTGTTGAAATCTTTGTTAGTGAACCACTGGCTGTAACAATATTACCAAATCTAGTTAACAAGTCAGAAAGTCTGCTTACTTCTCCCCACAACTCTGTTAGCTCTGCCTGAACTCGAGCCAAATCACCACTTTGCATACTGGGGGGAGTGCCTGGATTGTTGTCTCGATCAGACTCCATGGACAAAAGCTGAAGGAACCAGCACAAACAACATTCCAAACAACTACTGAACAGAATAAAACATAGAACGTTGGCAGTCCCGGTGTCTTGAGATGAAACTCACCAAAAGAATGGCAATTCAGCAGCTGAAAAGTGTGTATGAAAGCCAGTGGAACAAATGAAATAAATGCCTTCAAAAACCAGTGATATCCACAGCCAAACTCTCAGCAGTTAAATAAACCTTTTTGAAAGCCAGTGGAACAGATGAAACAAATGAAACAAATGTCTTCAAAAACCAAAGGTATCCTCAGCCAAACTGTAATTTTATTAAACAAAACACAGAATAATCCAAAAGGTTAAGCGCTTTCACTTGCTAAATGGCAAGCTTCTTCAGAACAAGTTGAAACAAACCTCTCAGCAGTTAAATAAACTTTTTGGAGCCAAAATTCAAAATACACAATGCTTCATATTAAAGGTATATAACACCTAAAAATACACTTAGTGCAAAACCTGTTATTATAAAAGTCCTATCTATACTAATCACAATGTGAACAAATACAATGTATAATATATATTATAAAATATAAATCTAAACCTTAAAAATATTTTAGTGTTAAATATTTATATGTATAATGCCTGGGTAATACAGAACAAATTATTACATATCTGTCCAAACTGTCCTATAAAAACTATAAGAATCTAAACAACAATACAATATATAATGACCAAAATATATATCTTGTCCTAAATCTACCTGTCTATAAAAATATTGTAATAAAATTATACTATCAATATGATGTGAATATATATGAATATAAATATAAATGAATATAAAATTTGATATGCCTGTTTGTATCTTATAATCACAAATTAACTGTTGCACATGCCATTAAACTCATATTCAACCCATAGCTAGCAAAGGTTTAATAGAAATAACGTCATTGAGTCCTGGTGGGGTTGAAGCAGCCAATAAAACCTGCCACCAATACTCTTTGTATGATAACAGGCCCTTGAAGTCTCCCCCTATATCAGATTGAACACTGTCAATAATAGCAAACTTGAAATAGTGCCTGTCTCCACATTTTTTAATATGTCTAAAAAGAGCGTTCTTTTCATCTTTTGTCCTGATACTATATAAATGAGAATATATCCATTTATTAAATTTCCTCTCAGTTTTTCCTATATAAAATCCTGAGCATGCCATGCATTTAGCCATGTATACAATCGTCTTAGTGCAACAATTACCTTGTTTGAATATTATTTTTGCACTATTAATATTTTCCAATGTTATACTTTTTTCCTGAAGAATGTGACTGCAATATTTACAACTACCACATTTTTTAGTACAAGAGTCATAAGATATTGGTTTTAAATTCCTTTTCTCTAAATATTTATTTATGTTGTACCCCATCTTATACACAAATCTGGGTCCAGTCCCTAAAATATTAACTAATTCCTCATCAATAGCAATAATATTCCAATTGGTAGTCAAGATATTCTTAACTTTACCTATATATGGTCCATATTCCAACACACAATATTTTCCATATGATGGACTATCTTCTAAGGAATGTACTGGTGGATCATCAGTCAGCCCTGATGCATAATATAAGCCCAACAATGGTTTATATTTAAATGTCCATCCTTGAATAGTTTGCTGACTAACCCTAGCCATCATCTTGTCATCATACCCTCTTTCCTGGAACATAGTCGTGATATATGCCACTTTCTCTATCATGTGTTTATATACAGAAGTCATTCGGATGGCACGTATAATCTGTCCTTTATAAATGTTGATAAACCTGTTCTTGGGATGATAACTGGAAAATTCTAAATAGCTGTTGGAAAAGGTATTTTTTCTATAAATTCTTGACTTAAACCCAGATCCCATTTTAGAAACACATGTGTCTAAGTAGGGTACACCAAAATCATTGCTATACGAAGTGAATTTTAAATAGTTGTTACTCTGATTGAGATATGTTATAAACTGGTCCAACCTGTCCGAACTCCCTTCCCATAATATATATATATATATATATATATATATATATATATATATATATATATATATATATCATCTAAATAACGTGAATAATATTTAATATATTGCATAAACTGGCTCTTAAACACCTTAGTCTCTTCCCAGTCTAACATAACCAGGTTAGCGAAGATGGGAGCACATGCTGCTCCCATAGCAATGCCCCTGGTTTGTCTAAAGAATTCACCCTCGAATTGAATGTAATTATGTTCAAGGACAATAGACATCATGTCCATTAATAAGCATGCTTTGTCCCATTCAAGGTCTGCATATTTATGTATGCTGTTAGCAAATGCCTCTAATCCATCATTCTTATGGATACAAGAGAAAAGGTCTACAACATCTATGGTTACAAATAACAAATTGTTACTTCTCAAATATGTAGGATATTTCTTCAAAAATTCCCATGAATCTTTCATCATATGTGGAATTTTGTTGTAAATATGTTTCAAGTGAAAGTCAATAACTGAACCCATAGGGAAGGTTTTGGAATAACTACCCGAAATAATAGGTCTAAATGGGGGGGTCTATTGTATCTTTATGGACTTTAGGAATTCCCACTATAGAAGCTATCTTGGGATGTTCCACTTTTATAAAATTATAAGTGTCTATAGTGATTCTGTTATCTAACAGGAATTCTTCTATATGTAAGTCAATGCTATTGTAAGCAATATTAATCTCATTCAAAGATACAGTTTCATAATTTCCCGACATGTGTAATAAATCATATATTTTTGAGGAATATACCATACTGTCAAAAAAGACAATACCACCCTCTTTGTCGGGTTTCATTATTCTAAAGCTGTCATCATTTCTTAAAGGAGTACAACAGGTTTCTCTAATGTATTCCTCAACTTCATGGCCCTTTTCCTCCCTATTTACATTGTCCTCTGTAAAGCAACAACAGTAAAGCATTTACAATTTTTATAATTCCCCTTACTTCTGTAACAGAAGCCTACCTTCTCATACTGTGATGGTTTCACTTACAAAATGATTCTCTCACATTTGAATAAAGCTTGCTGGAGTTGCCCAATTACTGACATCATCGAGGCCAGGCAGTGCAGGTACTTTTTTTTTTTTTTAATCAGTTCCCTCCCCCAAAGTGACATCACCACAGCCGTCATCTGATTCTAACTAAAATAATAAGACCCACCCATTCTGTGATGTCATGGCTCCCTTGTCCTTCCCCCAGCCTGAGTGCTGTTCATTTTATTCAGTAGTAGTGTAGTAACACTGATGTTTGGAAACACAGAAATTTGGTATGCATACTTGTACATTCTGCACGGCAAATGATGCTTAGGTGGTGTATCGCTTGCATACTTCTCTGTTGTATTTGCACCAGATACTGCTAGTGTGCAGTGCGGGAATAGAAAGATTAAAACATTACCCCGGTATCAGAGGTGGCAGTGCAACATATTCATAGTGGCTTAACATGAGAGTAGCTCCAAGCAAGCACCATATGAAACCTGAACAAGCATCTAGAATTATTCAGTGCAGCTTCCACACCTTAAGTCTGAAAATGAATTCACATACTCACATAAACAGGAGTAGCTGCATATTGATGGCTAAAGGTGTATGGGCATGTGGTTACTACACTGTAAAACTGGTATGTAATGGTGGAGATATTTGGAAGGCATGAGCAAACACACCAGTATATTAAAGCCATAGCACCAATTGAACTGGAGGCTGGCAAATAGATTTAGTAAGGGATTTTGTCCATGCACAAATATTTCAACAGTGATTCTTTGCAGTGGCATCCATTATCTGATTCAAGGTAAGTTAACCTTGATGTCCTTTATTTAAAAAAAAAATCAATAAAAATTTTACTTTGTTATAAGTGACTTCTGGACACAAGAAAAAGGAAGGGGAAAATATAGCAATGTCGTTTGTATGTACAAAGACAAATCCAGGGACACTGCAAAAGGTTTTTGTTTGTAAACCAACCAGTGGAGTAAAAACATATGAAGGCAAACACTGCATACCAACACACTTTGCACATATAAATCTTAATTTTTTAGCATGGTGGAAGCATGAAGTGATACCTTAACACTTAAATTAATAAATATCTAAACTGGTTAATAGTATAAATGTTTTATTCTTTAGCTCCTTGGTGCAAGACCTTACTGGATGTGACTGCAGTCAAGTAAGGCCATGGCTATAGTGCAGCAAAAAATGTCCCCTCTAACAAAGGAAATGCTAGAGCAAAGATTAAATTACATGAGTCAAACACCCTGCTGAGATCTGCCAAACAATGGAATTACCAGGTCAAATTACCCTCAGGACTTTGACAGCTAGGGAAGCTAAGTGAAAAGTAAATAAACTGGAATTCATTGTCTCACAAATTAGTGCCATTTAAACTAAATTAGAAAAAAAGGTGGCAGTAACAGCACTTTGAGTGTGTTCTGTGGCATTTGCACTGTTTCTGTTTTAAGAAGTCATCCAGCAGCAGGGAATGTTACTTACACTGTTCTATTTTACTCAGTACTTTGTACGCATGCAACATCTATGAAATGACAGGAACTTTAGGAAAACGGAAACCTGCATGATGTAACATTTCTGAAGTAAAACAATGATTTCTGGGATACTGGATGGCAACCTGATTTATCCAAACCACGTCAATATGCTAGCCTCCAGGTGGTCAGAGTCTGGAATTACATATAAAAATATTTAAAATCCTGTAAATAATCCCAGAGTGCTGTTAAAGTGTAGGAAACACCATGCCATGATGTTTTAAACATGTTTTTGAGTCTGTGGGTGCAGTACTCCTTTAAGTCAGTAAGGACTTTTTGTTCTTCCAAGGATAAATTATAATTAATCTTTCTACCACCAATGTGATTTTGTAGTCTATATACTTGTTGTGTTATGGATTTGTCATAAATTGAAATAATCGGATGCATAGGGGGCACATACGGGCACTTCTTTTTTAACCCTTTGCACTTGTAGTCTTGCCTACTATAATCCTTTGTAGAATCTTTGAACATGACACTTAAATTAAGTTTTCTTATATATCTTTTTATTTCACTGATACAGTCAACAAGTCTAAATTTAGTAGTGGGGATGAATTTCATCCCTTTAGAAAATAAATCAAAGTGTACCATTTGTAATGGGTACTCAGTGTAGTTATAAATCTTAAAATTCTTATAATTGTATACTGCACCTTCCTGTGTAATCTTTGCTTTATTGTTGTTAGGCAAATCCTTGTTGTTCGTCTGTAAGACCATTGGCCCTTGTTTACTTAAATTCTCTTGTACTTGACATTTCACTACTGTACCTAATATTCCTGTTGTTGTCTTCTCCAATTCCCTCTCCATTTCCAGTCTCGCTGTCTTCTCCTGTTCTCTGTGTGAAAAGAATTATAGTCTTGATTGTTCCTTTGATGCCCATATGAATAATGAACATTGTCAAATTCTTCACTTGAAACTTTTTTAGAATATTTATAATCCACTTTATATTTGTCCCATATATATGCCCTTCCCTTCTTATATTGTTCCATATCTCTACAAAACTTCTTATTTTTGTGAAAATATATTTGTTTGGTAGCATTATCAGCTACATTAAACTGTTTAACATACAGTTCTTCCCATTGCGGGAACACTAAAGCATTCCTAATAATCTCATTCAATTCCTCCACTTCCTGCATAAGTCTCACTAATTTCTCATCGTTATATTTAATTAACATCTGCATATATTTAAAACCACATTGATCAAAAAATGTGTTAAACTGTTGTATAGTGTTGTCAGTCAAATCAATTCCCATAGGGCATTTAAAAAATCTAAGTCCCATAGGGACTATATTATGTTCTATACATTTGTTAAAATATGCATTGTCTAATTTGATATTGTTAATATTGTTCAATTTCTTACCCAGGCCATATATAATGTCCTTTAATGTTCCTTTAGGAACTGAAGAATTAACATTGTCTACTACTGGGTTATTGTTGTCAAATACACAGTTTTTGTCCAAAAATGTTTTCAAAAGGTGGTCAGAATGACCACCTTCTCTGCTAGTCATATTAGCAGACTCCACAACAGCCCCAGTCCTTTTTTCATTACCAACACTTGGTTCTTGATGTATATAGGTCTTTTGGGACATCATCTTCTTCGGTTTAGTACCCACATGCTTTGCTTCCAAATCCAGGTCCGCAAAGGACCAGTCAAAGGTGAAGTCCGATGTACCCAGCTTGGTACTGTTCCTTTTATTGATTGAATGACACGTAGCTGGTAAATCTATCAATTTTGAACAGTCATTACCATTCCCCTGGCCGTTTGGTATACCTGGTGAATGTGTGGTACTATTAGAATTGTTACAATTGTCCAAACTGTTGTTGGACATCCTCAAATCCCTATAATGTGTTGCACCATTGGTTTCAACTTCAAGAGCTACAGAAACTGGTGCAACATTGTTGAAACCTTTGTTAGTGTTACCACTGGCTGTAACAATATTACCAAATCTAGTTAACAAGTCAGAAAGTCTGCTTACTTCTACTCGCAACTCTGTAAGCTCTGCCTGAACTCAAGCCAAATCACCACTTTGCATACTGGGGGGAGTGCCTGGATTGTCGTCTCGATCAGACTCCATGGGCAAAACCTGAAGGAACCAGCACAAACAACGTTCCAAACATCTACTGAACAGAATAAAACATAGAACGTTGGCAGTCCCAGTGTCTTGAGATGAAACTCACCAAAAAAACGGCAATTCAGCAGCTGAAAAGTGTGGACAAAAGCCAGTGGAACAAATGAAACAAGTGTTGTCCCTTTACCTTTCCTGTATGGAGGACATCCTTTCTGTGTGTGGGCAGAAGTGTTACAGACAGCAGGTAGCAATACCTCTTACAACAGAACTTGCAGACACAGGCCAACTACATATTTGTATAAGGTTCCAGACCTACAGACAGTGTGAGTAGTGTTGTTATGTGGATTGTATACTGCTGGTTTTATGAGGTTTGTGTGTACATATTAGTTTAGCATATAATGCAGTCTGTCTGCATAGCTCTAAACTGTGGGCCTAGCCACATGATGGCCAGTGGATTGGCTGTTATGTTTTCTCTGTCCACCACACAGGTCTTGTCTCAGATATATCACTGGCATTCTGTCTGTTGAGTGATATCAGTACATGGCTACATCCATTTGTGTTTCTGACTTCATATTACCGCATAAGAGTATGTTGCAACCAATCCTGTAACAAAAGCAACTTTCTCAGTGTATAATGATAACATTGCAAATATGGCCCTGAGTTCCAGCCTCTGTCCTCCACCTATATACCAGGCTCTGTCCATATGTCATGCAGTAAGAGGTTGTTAAGTAGTGGCCTATCATGATGTCATGCTGGCATTCCTGCTATCATTCCAGTGATGTTGTGGACCCCACACATATTGTGGGGTAGGGTCCATTTATATGTGGGCTACAGGTGGACAAAACATGTTTGTTCTTGTACAGTCCAGAGGTCAGTGTATGTAACACTGTTATATGCCCCTGTAAGTCATTCTGTTTGGGAGAGGTATGCACCATATATAACATTGGCTGTTACAACATGTGAGGGTATCAGTATTAAGACACCTTAAGGTATATGGCTGTACATTTTCATACATTTCACCTTGGGAACATTGGTGGGCTAGTGCTTACTGTCTTACAGACAGTTCTGAGACAGTTCTGTTTGTCAGTGTGATAGTGATGTTTTAAGTTAAGCATTGTTATGTAACAGATACATATTCATTGTTACAACTTAATTCTTTTCCCCCTAGGGGGTTGGGTACAGAGTGTAATTGGAGGCTGCTGAACTACATCTGCATTGATTACTGTTGATTGATTCTTATCTTCTGGGCCAGTGCTTTTTACTGTTGTACTATCTGAAGGCCTTGGCCTGGACAGCAACATATGTTATGCTTTCAGATTACTGTATAAAATGTTTTGCTTGAGAGATGCATTACTCAGTTAGTATGTATTTCAAACACCTAACAGCTATATGACATGGCATATACAACTGAAATAGTACACAAATAAACATTTCTTATGTATACAAACCTGTGTGTGGTGTCATATCCTTTGACTTCTCTGTGGGTATATGTTTCATGCAATAATTGTCTTTTGTATGAGAGAATCAAACACAGAACCACCAGTGACCAGCAAAAACGATAGTGAATACCAGATAGTAACAAATCTTTTATTAATACTTCAAAACCGTAATCCAGACCGGTTTCGGCTATCCAACCTTTATCAGTGGATACAAGAATCAAACACAGGCCATTTTAAAGGGTGGCAACTGTAGCAATACTGGCTGTTCAATATGCTGTGCACCCTCTAAATATGGGGTCTATATTATAACATAGAAGTCTTAAAACTTTGAATGTTATAACATTGACCCCTATTCAGTGAACGCTTGAAATAGCGAAGCAGCAGAACACCAAATATTTTCCTAGGGAAAGGATTCAGTGGGTCATTTCTGCGACTTCACTATTTCCTTGACTGTGGTGTGAAGGTGATGGACCGGGTTAAGGTAAGTGTGTGAACGGACCGAGCTAAGGTGAGTGTGCGATAGTTAGGGACATTAGGGAGAGGGAGTGGATAAGGTGAGTGTGCGATAGTTAGGGACCTTAGGGTTAGGGAATGGGTAAGGTGAATTGTGTGATAGATAGGGACCTTAGGGTTAGGGAGCGGGTAAGGTGAGTGTGCGTTAGTTAGGGACCTTAGGGTTAGGGTTGGGTTAAGGTAAGTGAATAGCTAGTAGTGTATGTACGGTTTAGTGTAGGGTTCTGTGAAGTGTGTATGAGTGGATTATGTATTTTGGTGGG